>NC_073639.1:36695075-36998106 GCF_029407905.1 Bubalus kerabau | reverse complement strand
TAAAATTTTAAATCAGAGATGAAATTAATATTAAACAACAACTGGTAATACACAGAACCAAGGACTCAGGATAGATGCTAGCTATAACTGAGGCAGAGTTCCATGGAACCCCTGCTCTGCTGGGTAATGATTCTAATTTAGGAAAATATCTGGAAAACCCTGGAGAAGAAACAATATTGGAAAGGGACAAAGGCAAACGTGGGGGCTCCAGGCAACCAGAATGAAAGGACATAAATATTTTAGCTAGAGTTTTGGCCTTATCTGGGGTTAGTGGTTGACTGTCAGCTGTACCTTAACGTCACTGTTTACATAATCCTAGCTGGCATTTTCCCTTGTCATTAGATAAGGAGGAATCTCTAAAATTGAAACACTAGTTTGTTTTTGAACACCAAATTCTTTGAAGGAGTTTATTTACTTAGATTGACTAAAACCACACTCGATAACTATGTGTATTCTTTTTAAGCTTATTGGTCTCTTTTTTTCTATGTAATATTAATATAAAGGAGAATCAATATAGAAACTTTAGTATCTCTTTTTAGTATTAGAAAATGTTGTATTGTAACTAATGTTGCATTTATTTGATCATTCATTCAGTCAAGGATGCATTTTTTCCTGCAACTATTCACATAGTCAACATCCTTTGAGAAAAACATGACTATCTCTTCAGCGTTGTTATTGCTGCTGTTATTTTAGAATATTTAATAGTCTATGCTTCCTAATCGCCTTTATATATAAAATATTTCTCTGGTTATTTGACTAGTATTTCTTCCACCTGGAAAATATACGGAAAGCATAGAAAGTTTTTGAGGCTATAACAAATACTGTTGCTAACACTTGATAATACTACTTGGTGAATTTTGAAATGTTTTTAGAAATAATATTGTAATTTAAATTGAATATAAGATTGTAACAGCCTTTTGGCATGGGCATTTCATGTGATGTCAAAAACAGCCAAACCATTATTTTAGCATCATATAATATTTCATAGTATAAATACTTTATCATTTACCTAACCACTCCTTTCGTGTTGAACATATAAGTTATTATAAACAATACTATGATGAGTATATTTATGCATACATATGTGCATGCATTTGTGAATATTTACTTAGGAAGTATTTTAATTACATTTATTTAGGAATCATGCTGAAACATTTAAGAATCTTGAAACATATTACAAAATTAATTTCCAGAAAAGTTGTATAGAGTACTATTATCTCTGATAGGTTATGATTATCCTTATCTTACTATAACCTCTCCAACTATTGCATATTATTACCAATAAAGCTAAAAAATAACCTTTGGTTTTTTTGTGATATGATGATGATTAACCCTAATTTGTTTATTTAAAAAAGATGATTTTTGATGCAACATTTTAATTCTTTTATTTTACCATTTTTGCTTTCATCATCATTTTCCAAAGTAGCTCATTTCCTTGTTCTTCCTTTGTGTTCAATATAATGAGTGATTTTAAAATTTTCCTCCGTAAACCTAAGCTCTTTCTCAGGAAGACCGTTTTGCAATCTTTGTATTAGCTCTCTACTCCTTCATGCCCAGAATATTAAGAGACTGAATAAATGAGTAGGTTACAAATCATCAACCAAGTAATAAGATGTTTCATATTATGGTCTACTTTTCATAGTGTAAAATTCTTCCAGGTTTCCAAGTCTTGAAACAGTAAGGGAAAAACGGGCTACTTTAACTTCAGCTGGTTTTCATGGAATATTTTAAGAGAAAATAAAATACAGTATTTATTTACTACTACATTTGAAGATTTATGCACAATATCATTAGAGGAAACAAGAATGAAAGCAGACTCACAAAGACTACGAAGTATCATAAGAAAAATATTTGCATTCCAAAATATCTGGAGTACACTTGAGAAAATATTACATCTCCAATGTAGTGTTTATGCTCTTTTTAACACGTTACTTCAGAATACTTTGGTTCAAACTGGAATGCAACTGGATGTTTTTCTTTATGCTCTTGAGAAAAAAAATAGCAACCAAAAAAAAAAAATTTACATCATCTCTAATTTCTGCCTTGTGCTTTAAATCTTATTTTTCTCTCAATAATGACTGTTTGCCTTCCTTTCCTTCAGCCACATATAGATTGAAATAATGCTTTTTGTATTGGAATTTCCCATTTAATAGTGGAGTTTCTGTCTCATTTAGAATTCCTTAAAATTTCAACAGTCACTAAAACATGCTGAGGAAGGACATTTTGATACATAGATTTCATTATGACATGAAGAGATATTACTAGTTAATTTTCTTACAAGTTGCTGCTCTTTGAAACATGTTTATTAAATGATAATTTTTGAAAAACAGTTATAATAACAATTATAGTGAACATATATCAAACATTTATATCATAAATTAATAAAGGAAGTAGCAGGATGACAAAGTTGGTTCTAAAGAGCACACAAGAGACTAAAGTGTATAGCCAGTCAAAGAAAAATAGCTGAAATAAGTCATCTATTGTAGATTCAAAACTGTTTAAGTTCTACAAGACAACAAAACCATAATCTTTTTTTTTCCCCTGGTGGGTGGAAAGCATCTGCATCTCTACAATTAATATTTATTTGCAACTTATCCATTTTCTATAAGTTAAAATTCAACTTTGCAAAATCTGAGCTTTGTCCCCACAGCTGATTTGTGAAGTGCTTTAGGGTATAACTGACTTAAGTAGTTTATAGAGTCTTCCCTGGTTTTCAGTGGTAAAGACTGCCTTCCAATGCACGGGGTGTGGATTCGATCCCACTTGCCTTATGGCCAAAAAACCAAAACATAAAAAACAGAAGCAGTGTTGTAACAAGTTCAGTAAAGACTTTTAAAAAACTGTACAATGCTGTGCTAAGTTGCTTGAGTTGTGTCTGACTCTTTGTGACCCCATAGACTGTATGTAGCTTGCCAGGCTCTTCTGTCCATGGAATTCTCCAGACAAGAATCCTAGAGTGGGTTGCCATCCCTCCTCCAGGGGATCTTCCTGCCACAGGGATCAAATCTGCATCTCTAACGTCTTTATCACCAGGGAAGCCTTTTAAAAAAAAATGATTCACATCAAAAAATTCTTAAAAAAAGTAGTTTGTAATCTTATACAAGTCTGTTGTTGAAGATCTGCTTATATTTTGTCTTTCTTTTGTTTTTTTCTCCTCCTATTTGCAACTAAAGAATTATCTCATAGTCCTTTGATGCTAAATATTACATATCTGTGATCCCTTCATCTATGTGAATTAGAATAGAAAATGTAGCCGAAAAAAATTGACATTTATTTTATGACTTCCTACTTACAGCAATGTCTGTGAGCACTAATTTTAAAAGGTTTTTCTAAGTTTCTCTTGATGTCCTAGTATTAATGTGGATAACAAATATAAATCTTAAGTTGCTTATTAAAAAAAAAATGACAAACGTATCAAAATCATGAAAGCAATATTAGAAAGAACAAAATGTGTCAAAATAACTCACTTATATAGGTGATAAACTCTGCAGTAAAGGTTATCCCTGCTGATAACCATCCATGGTGGAAATAAATCCTATTTGAACTTGTTAAATTGGATCATAACCTGGCCAGAAAAGTAATTTCAGTCTATAGACCATGCCCTCTGAGTTTCATTTCAAGAAAAAGGTAACTGGGAAAATTATGGGAGGTTTCCACTTTATTGAAGCAGACCAAATTTAGGGAAAATCACATCTTGAAAGTCATATTATTGATATGCACATCATCCTTTAATTAAAAGTTCAAGATCTAAATTTTAGTAAAATATGCTCCTCACTTCAGATACCTCTAAATAATTAAAACTTACTCCCTCCTGAGGCTTACACATCAGTGACACAAGAACATTAACAGGGGATTACCAAGGTGAAAGTGGACCATGTGATTCAAAGGTGCTGGCTCAAAGGTGACGAACCCCTAGATAGGTGGAAACAACAATCCTTGTTGTCAGGATTGGGAGATCTGGGCTTCTTTTATTAGAGAACATAAGGATTTCCTTATACCTCACAAATAAAGACCCTTTATGTTGTCTTCTGAAAGGTCATCGGTGCTATTAATTCTTCATTGTGTCAGAAAGAAAAAATCAATTGAAATACAGTTGGTAATAATGAGAGAAAAGCCTTGGGGGAAACCTGGAATTAATTCCACCCTTTTTTACCTTGCTGTTAACACAAATAATCCTGCCATCTGTCTCATCAGAAGAAAGAATGGGTGCCTTGTAGCTACTTACCTATCAGTAAAGTGTTAAAACAGAGGCTCTATCACTCAGCAGAAATTGTCAAAACAATTAACGTATAGAAAGGGCAGGTTGGAGAAAGCTGACTTTTATGCTCCTCAGTTTGATATTCTGGTTTTATATTTAAATGCATATAGAAAATGATGTATTTAGCAAAAAAGCTTTATCTTTTCTTTAAAAACTAATAGTGACTTTTAATTATAATAAGATTTTCTTCTGAAAAAGCCTGAATAATTTTGTTTTTACAGCTCATTCTTATTAGGGTCACACATCTCCTACAAACAGAAATGCAAAAAATTTCCACAAAAGTGCCCCCATTTAATTCTGATAAGTTATAGTAGAAATCTTTTTATTGTTTAATTAACGATATTCTAAAGAAACTTGTATTAATATTTTTTGTAGATTTATCATTATTCGTAGGAACTTATTATAACTTACAATTTGCTTATGTTCCACGATTTAATGGAGAATATCTAAATCAAGTAAAATGAGAGAATAGGGTAGTTATAGAAATAAAAAATTAATTATGTCATTTTTTTAAACACCTTTACACATGTATCATATAATTGCTTAAGCTAGTGCTCCTAGCAGAGACAAAGAATTGCCATTCTGCATAGCTGAATGGATTTATACTGCTAACTGGTGGAACATATAAATCTTTGAATTATAAAATTTATTACCTGAATTATATTGAGTTGGGAAAACTTGAGTTTCAAAGTCTTGGTGCAAGAGGAATGGTTACTAATAGAATATCATTTTGACTTTTTGAATTACCGGAAGTTCTCTACAGCAAAGCAGAAAGACAGAGTCATTAGTTTCACAAATTTATTTCTTTTTTTCAGATATCCAATACTTTAAGGTACATTTTCAGAACAGTCCTAAACTGTTCTTTTTTTGGTCTATAGTTCGTTTCTCCATCTCTACAATTTTTTTTTTCTCCATCTTTCTCTTGGCGTTTCAATAGATCCAGCTTTTACTATGCACCAGTTAAAATATGGTGGTTCAGACAGTGAAGAATTTTCCTGCAATGCAAGAGACCCGGGTTCTATCCCTGCGTTGGGAAGATCCCCTGGAGAAGGAATTGGCAAGCCACTCCAGTACTCTTGCCTGGAGAATTCCAAGGACAAAGGAGTCTGGCAGGCTACAGTTTATGGGATCGCACAACTGAAGGACTAACTTTCACTTTCAGTTAAAGTATGGGCACCATCTTAAATAAGGCAGAATACTAAGAGAAGAGCCCAAGTTACTGTATCCTGGCTAGCTTCTTGATAGCATTAGAGAAAGAATTCTATATACATTGGAGACATGAGACACATTAATGCCTTAATTTCCAAATACCTTGTTGAATTTAAAAGTATTAATTGGATTGTAAGTTTAAGAAACATTAAAACGTCAGCTGGGAATCTTCAAAGCCAAATCATAACGTGCAAGGGATATTTAGTGATTACTTATGCATATATAAGTATGCATATGAAGTATGATATGAAGTATTCATATAAGAAGTATGCATATGAAGGCAGGAGGAGAAGGGGACAACAGAGGATGAGATGGTTGGATGGCATCACCGACTGCATGGACATGAGTTTGAGCATGCTCCAGGAGCTGGTGATGGACAGGGAAGCATGGCCTGCTGCAGTCCATGGGGTCACAGAATTGGACACGACTGAGGGACTGAACTGAACTATGCATATGTTCTTAATATCTCAGTGTATATATCAGTCAGGCTAGCCAATATCATCACCTCTTGTAGCCTTTCTGTAACTTTGGAAGTCTAATTAAACTTTATTGTTACTTTAAATGTGTGTGCATGTGCACAGCACAGATTTACTCACATACTCTGCAGCATCAACGACTTTAAACCTTGACAATTTCCTAAACTTGGTATTGAGTAATGGGGGTTATCTTTTTGCCTTTTCTTACTGTTCATGGGGTTGAGCACTTGCTCCTTGGAAGAAAGTTATGACCAACCTAGGCAGCATATTAAAAACCAGAGACATTACTTTGCCAACAAAGGTCTGTCTAGTCAAAGCTATGGTTTCTCCAGTAGTCATGCATGGATGTGAGAGTTAGACTATAAAGAAAGCTGAGTGCTGAACAATTGATGCTTTTGAACTGTGGTGTTGGAGAAGACTCTTGAGAGTCCCTTGGACTGCAAGGAGCTCCAACCAGTCCATCCTAAAGGAAATCTGTCCTGAAAATTCATTGGAAAGACTGATGCTGAAGCTGCAACTCCAATACTTTGGCCACCTTATGCAAAGAATTGACTCATTGGAAAAGACCCTGATGCTGGGAAAGATTGAAGGCAGGGGGAGAAGGGAATGACAGAGGATGAATTGGTTGGATGGCATCACTGACCCAATGGACATGAGTTGAAGCAAGCTCTGGGAGTTGTTGATAGACAGGGAAGCCTGGTGTGCTGCAGTCCATGGGGTCACAAAGAGTCAGACAAGACTGAGTGACTGAACTGAAATGGGGGTTATATGTATTAATTTGGTATTCTAGTTGTAATTGATTTTGAACATCATGTTTTTCCATTTTTGTGTCTTTTTAAAAAAGATAATCACAAATTCTTATTTTTGTAAATAATTTTAAAACCAGAAATCTGTCTTTTCTAGAGAAAGCTGAAGTTTCAGTGGGAACATTAGCCATAGAACAGCAAATCTTTAGAATCCAAGCTAGCTGGAAGAACATTCAAGATAAATGATTTTGCTTCATCTTAGTACTATATACCTGAGTTTCATGGAAGTACTTTTTTTTTTTATTTCTCTAAAATCAGCCTTGAATTCTTCTAACCATCCTCAGAGAGATATATTTTTTTGGCAGTAGAGATAACACCTAGAAAACAGAACACTTGTGAGCCATATACTATTACCTCTGGAGAATGGATCTTTCTTATGGAAGAAAACTATTTTCCAAAATTTGGCTTATGTCTACAAATTATGATACTATATATTAGTCAGGTTTCTCCAGAGGGAGAAGAAGTAATAGAATATATTCAAAATATTTATGATGAGGAATTGGCTTACATGATAATGGAGGCCGAGAAGTTCCCTTATGTGCCATCTGCAAGCTAGAAACCTGGGAAATTCAGAGATGTAGTTTGCAGTCTGAGACTGAAGGCATAAGAACCAGGAGCATTGTGATGTAAGTCTGAGTCCAAGGGCAGGAGAAGACTAACATCTCAGCTCGACAGTCAGGCAAAGAGAGAGAGAGAATTCTCCCTTCTTCAGCCTTTTCATTCTGTCCAGGCTTCCAATGGATTGGATGATGCCCACATAATTTGCGATGGGCCATCTACTCTACTCAGTTAACTGATTCAAATGCTGATCTCTTCCAGAAACACCCTCACAGACACACTCAGAAATAATGTTTTACCAAATATCTCGTCATCATGTGCCCAGGCAAGTTTATATATAAAGATAACTATGATGTACTCATATTTCAAAATGTCAGATTTCAGTGTTTTCAAATATGAACTATTTCCTGCTCTATCATTTTACAACATTTTTCATTATTTCAAATATTTGGATTATATCTAATTCAATCCTGTTTTCATAGCAATGAATATGTAATTAATTTCTCTTATGTGCATGCTTCTATTATGTACTTTTGTTTAAGTTATTGTCTTCTGAAAAGCTAAATGTGATTTAAATTTGGTAAATTTGGGAATGCTGGTAGGAAAGAGAAAAGTTATATCTCAAGGTGATGAACAGTACAGTTCCCCTAGAATATAAATGTCAGAATTTGAATCTCAGCTCCAGTCCTTCCTGAGTCCAGCTGAGTGTTACTGGATAAGCCACTGTACTCTCCAGTTTTCAATAACCTCATCTGCACAATAGAGATTAAAATGGCACTTACTTCTTAAGATTAACATAAGGAATAAATAAATCTATGTTTAACACTGCACATGTTGAGTGATGTTATCCAAAAATAGACTTCCTTACCAAGTGTAATTTTTATAGACCTTTAATTTTCACCTACCCTAGCCATCCTCTGAATTATGTTAAGGTTTCATCAGCAGTGTTTTTTTATCAGAAGTGTTTATCAGAATTACCTAGAGATCTTTTTAATTTTTTCCCAAAAGACACATACCTTAATGAATAACAATCACTAGAGAAGGGGATACAGACATGCCTGTTTTGACAAAGTTACACCAGTTATTTTTTCAGACATCATTTAGGATGCAAGCTGAGTGAAAGAGTTTAAAATAAATCATATATTTTGTTGATAGACTATACACCTGAGTATCAAGGAAGTGTTATTTTTCATTCTCTAAAAATGAGTGTTTTGATTCTCCTAACCATCCCTAGAGAATTTTTTTTTTTTTTTTTTTTGGCAGAATAGGCCTAGAAAATTGAACACTTGTAGGTCATTTAAAGTTAGATTCATTTATAGTTAATTTACAACTGAAACCTTAAAAAATATATTTACCATTTCCAAGTTGATGATAATACAGTTAAGTACTTCTGATTTATTTAGGTATTATAACATGCACATTAAAATATATATAGTTGAACAGGCCATGGTCAGTAGTTCCCTACTATCTAATACAAATAGATATGTTAAGATATTTATTTCCTCTTAGGTTTGGAGAGAGAGAGAACAATGTGACTGCCAGAGCAATGAAGGGTTTTTGAAGTGGGTACATCTGAAGTCAAGGATATTCTCCAATTAATATATCTGGCTCTAAATAACCAATAATTTAAGGTACATTTGCCTTATTCAATGCATCCCTTGAGGGTAGGCTCACTTCCTGTTGGAATCTGCCTTTACTCTGAAGTGTAGTTTGTGCTTTAATGCAATTTCACTTGTGGGTTTCAGAAATCCCTTGAAGCTACAGAATGCAAAGGCCAGCAAATCCACATTCAATCTAACAAGTGAAATGAAATCATGCATCTTTTGATTTAGAAGACATATTCCTTTTTATTTTTCATTTATTTTGAAGTATTTTTACCATTCAGGAAAACATAGAAAATGTGACTTTTAGTGAGACAGTTCGGCATTTGGGAAGACCTTCCCTCCCTAACTTTCCTAGACCCAAATGACTCCTCTGAGCCAAGGGAGAGGGTATAGCTCAGGAAACTTCATTCAATATCCTGTAATAAACCATCATGGATTAAAGAAAAAAAGTATAGATTATATATATAATCAAGATGAGAAACCTAGAGCTCAGAATGCTTAAGTTTTCCAATTGGCAGGTCTTACGTGGTGGAATGGAAGTCAGAACTCAGGAAGAAGTGACTATGCAGCACATCATACCCATGATGCCATATCTTTTTGGAAGGTGCTCCTTTGACCAGTGTTTACCAAGCACTGTAACCATTTACTCATTTGCTGAATTAGAAAAAAAATTGTTTTTCTGAGAAGTCTTTAGTGGAGAATGGTCTAGTTCCTTACAGAATTTTGAAGTATGGCTACATTGTGTCAAATCTGATAAGAATTTGTTAGAAGAGATATCTTTCAAATTCTTTCCAAAGTTTAATATTATTCAGGAAATTCTTCTGCTGCTAAAACGCTCTTCCCATGATTTCCTATTTAAGCTTCTTGCTTGCTATTCTGTTCTCAGTAGACAGTTGCTAATTTTTCAATTCCAATGTACTTAATCTACAGTTCGGATGATGGCTTCAGTTGTCGTAACTAGCTGATATACTTTCTAGCTCCATATTTCATACAGAAGTAAAACAGTCCTGGATAGAAAAGAAATGCTGTGTTATCATTTTCTACTAGTAATTTCTCTTAATTATGCAAATCATAGCAATGGTTGAAAAGAGTAATGGTACTTATTATAAAAAAAAATTATGATTGTTAAGCTAAATATTTTCAATGTCATATACATAGTCCATAGCCAAAGTTGAAATACAGTCAGTTAGGCCATCTGTTGCTAGTTCAACACTTGAGGTCAAATTTAAATGGTCAAGACAAAAGGAAAATTGTTATTTTAAAATTTTATTATGAGAGTTGAGGTCAAAGAGTATCAAGTCTAGACTTTTACTCCTGTTATCTAAGATCATGACATCTGGTCCCATCACTTCATGGGAAATAGATGGGGAAACAGTGGAAATAGTGTCAGACTTTATTTTTTGGGACTCCAAAATCATTGCAGATGATGATTGCAGCCATGAAATTAAAAGACGCTTACTCCTTGGAAGGAAAGTTATGACCAACCTAGATAGCATATTCAAAAGCAGAGACATTACTTTGCCAACAAAGGTCCGTCTAGTCAAGGCTATGGTTTTCCCAGTGGTCATGTATGGATGTGAGAGTTGGACTGTGAAGAAAGCTGAACACCAGAGAATTGATGCTTTTGGACTGTGGTGTTGGAGAAGACTCTTGAGAGTCCCTTGGATTGCAAGGAGATCCAACCAGTCCATCCTAAAGGAGATCAGTCCTGGGTGTTCATTGGGAGGACTGATGCTGAAGCTGAAACTCCAGTACTTTGGCCACCTTATGCAAAGAGTTGACTCATTGGAAAATATCCTGATGCTGGGAGGGATTGGGGGCAGGAGGAGAAGGTGACGACAGAGGATAAAATGGCTGGATGGCATCACCGACTCGATGGACATGAGTTTGAGTGAACTCCGGAAGTTGATGATGGACAGGGAGGCCTGGTGTGCTGCGATTCATGGGGTCCCAAAGAGTTGGACACGACTGAGCGACTGAACTGAACTGAACTGAACTGATTTCGTATTGACTAAAGATGTTTATCTCCAGGTATCTTCAATATAATGCATTTGCATGCCAACTTAGGTTTCTTTTTTTTTTAAAACTGAGCATAGTTTGATACATGAATATTTCAAAAAGACTAAGGTATTATTTTTTCAGGGTTAGATTTAACTTTAATCTTTTTGACCATGTTTTGGATGTGCCTTTTATAAAATGCCTCCCAGATATCCCATTATGTTACATTTTACTACAAAAATTAAGGTACACATCAGGAATATATCTACACCTGAGCACATTTTATGTGGTATATAGGTTAATGTCTCTTAATTCTCATTTTTAGATTTACATCTGTTTTCCTTGAATAGTGACCTTTTGGATGTATGTTTGTGGTATGGCATTTTGGGGTTAGAGAAAGGTCACTACTTTAATAAGAGTTTGCTCTATTGTTTGAGAATATTCAATTCTTCTATAAAGAGAAGAAAATCAAACAAGGTGTAATGTACATATGAGAAACACAAAGTTTTGATAGTATGTAAGATATAAGCTTATGTGCTGTGCTTAGTTGCTCAGTTATGTCCAACTCTTTGTGACCCCATGGACTGTAACCCACCAGACTCTTTTGTCCATGGGGATTCTCTGGGCAAGAAAACTGGAAGTGGGTTGCCATGACCTCCTTCAGGGGGAGCTTCCTAACCCAGGGATAGAACCCAGGTCTCTCGCATTGTACGCAGATTCTTTACTGTCTGAGACACCAGGGAAGCCCAAGAATATTGGAGTGGCTAGCCTATCCCTTCTCCAGGGGATCTTCCTGACCCAGGAATCAAACCGAGGTCTCCTGCATTGCAGGTGGATTATTTACCAGCTGAGCTACCAGGGAAGCTCATGAGTTGTAGGCAAAATGTAGTAAAAAGTGTAGGCGAAAAAGTAGCTTATGAGTTGTAGGCAAAAATGTAGTAAGTGATAAACATACATAATAAAGCTAGTAGCTTGTAAATTAAGAACAGAATTGATGTGTAAGGTGTAAAACATAAGTCAATAATATGCGAAACATGCCAAAAATAGTGTCAGTAGAGAATATGGCAGAACAAACAATAAAGTGAACCAGAGATGGGAAGAGCAAGTGCTGGTCCCATCACTTCTGGGCTGAGAGCTGTCACGTCTCTACATCAGCCACCCAGTATGTTGACACTGATGACACCCAATACGTTCTCTTCTGGCTCCATAAGCATCCACCAAGAAATGTAAATACAACCCAAGGTGGCTCAGCAGACTATTCACAAGTTCCCACAGTACCTTGTGTGCTTGCCCCTGCAGCTTTGTAAGAGTGAGGGTGTATCACTGGCCTGGGGAACTTAATGTCTGTGGACCCTTTGCTCAAACCTAAATTCTGGTGCTTATAACCACACCTACTTTAGGGGAAGTTAACACATCAGAGAAAGAAACAGGACATAGAGCTTTGTGGAATTCCACATCCAGGAAGTGTGGACTTTTCATCATTTACATGGTATCATTAAGTGTGCTACGCTACCCTATATTTCTCATTTGTTTCTGGTTGTATGAGAAAATTAATTTAAAACACTGCATCTGTAAGCATTTTGATTGTTTGGCCTCTGGGATAGCTTACCTGGCAGTGTTGCTGCTGCTGCTGCTGCTAAGTCGCTTCAGTCGTGTCCGACTCTGTGCGACCCCATAGATGGCAGCCCACCAGGCTCCCCCGTCCCTGGGATTCTCCAGGCAAGAACACTGGAGTGGGTTGCCATTTCCTTCTCCAATGCATGAAAGTGAAAAGTGAAAGTGAAGTCGCTCAGTCGTGTCAGACTCCTAGCGACCCCATGGACTGCAGCCTACCAGGCTCCTCCGTCTATGGGATTTTCCAGGCAAAAGAGTACTGGAGTGGGGTGCCATTGCCTTCTCCCAATTTCCTACATGGCATAGATCTGGATTACTATGCACTTGGAAAACCTACAAGTTCTGGGCAGAAGGGTCTAGAGTGAGTTGGGAATTTAACCAAGTAAATCTTCAAGGTGTATGTATGGTTTGATGGTAACGTAGCTTCTGTGTAAATCCTCCTCAAACATAAATGGAACCAATATTTCTTGTTAGATCAATCAGTATGTTACCGCCAAGGAAGATTCAGGGGAAAATAAACTTAAAATCTAATGCTGAATAAATTATAGTTGTGCCTGGATGGGAGAGGAGTTTGGGAAGAATGGATACTTGTATATCTATGGTTGAGTCCCTTTGATATCCACCTGAAACTATCACAACATCGTTAACTGGCTATACTCCAATAAAAAATAAAAAGTTCTTAAAAAATGTAGTTGTGTAGCTTGCTCCTTAACTATCATCTTGTTCACCTCATTATTATTTAAAATAGATCAAATGCATGTACAATATGGGCCTCCCAGATGGAGCTAGTGGTAAAGAACCTGCCTGGCAATGCAGGAGATGAAAGAGACTCAGGTTCCACCCTTGGGTCAGGAAGATACTTGGAGGAGGGAAGGGCAACCCACTCCAGTATTCTTGCCTTGAGAATCCCATGGACAGAGGAGCCTGGCGGGCTACAGTCCATAGGGTCTCAGAAAGTTGAACACGACTGAAGTGACTTAGCATGAATATACAATATATTATTACCAAAAATATTTCATAGTTATTACTGAGGGTTACTCTTTGAAAGATAATTTGAGTTGCCATTTTAAGTGAGCCTATTTCTATAACTTAATTGCCAAATAATAATAAAAACAATGCAATATATCCCACAGGTCCTTTTTTTTTTCTCTCAAGAGGCAGAGGCGTTAACTTCTATCTTATTTGTGACTCCAAACTAAAGAAGCACACATTTTAACAGTTTCTGTAAAAAGTTTGCTCATAGTCATAAGTCACATTAGTCCTTTGCATGACTTGGTGGCAAGCTTGGTTTTCTTTCCGGAACAAGATTTTTGCTTTTAATGTGTTCTTGGTCCTGAGAGACATACAAAGTAGAACAGGGAAACTATTTTGAATTCAAAATATTCAGTCTGAGATCAATGCCATTGTTTTTTAATCAGGTAGAAAGAAAGCAGAGATCATGAAGTGGTAGTCTTGGTCCATTATAATGCTGTTTTTAATTTTATTTTAAATGTCTCAGGGCTCCAGGGGGATTCTGTACTTTATCATAATTTCTAAGATCCCCTGCCACCTTATTACTTTGCACAATTTCTACTTGACTAGAGAAGACATCTCAGGCTGTCAGGACACAATTTGGGCATGTTTAATGCTCAGTGAGTGCACTTGAGGAAAACAAGGGTGACAAATTACCCATGGAACAAATTTCACCAAAAAGATGAAATTTGAAATGCCTTCAGCAAACTGTAGTGGAGTTGTACCCTTATGTTCCTTATCTCTGTTGCTCTGAATTATCTTTATTGTTAAATCTACTTGTGTAATGCAATCATTTACTATTATAAAATGCATTTTATTGATTTATTTACTCAGCATCTATTATTTTCTACTTTGAAGAAATTTTTAAAATAATCAAAAATTTCATATTGAATGTAACTTGCTCAAAAATAAATGGAACATTGTTATTTTTTATAGAAACCTTTTGTCATCTCCAAAAGAAAGATTCAAGGGGAGGAAAAAAATCTTTCGAATTCCATGGCTAAACTTTGGCATCTGGGGACACATTTTTCCTACTGGGGACACTTTTTCTTATTCTTCCCACTAAATACAGTGAGAAGCCCTGGAAACTAATATATATATATATATATATATATATATATATATATAAATTATATGAATATAATTAAATAATTCAAACATAAACAGTTCAAAAATGTAAATTACATATAACTATATGTTGTATACAATCTTATGTTGTTATATACATATAAATATCTAACATAAAGGTGTATATTTATATATAGTATATACATTTATGTTTATATATATGTAAAATAAACATAAGAAGAATGAAAAGTAGAGTCATGAATGCAGACTGGACTGGCTAGGCATCCTGGGACTCAAGGAATAACACTGAGCTGAGTTCTCTGGGTTTTTTTTCTTCTTTCCATATTCCAGTCCATCCTAAAGCAGATCAGTCCTGGGTGTTCATTGGAAGGACTAATGCTGAAGCTGAAACTCCAATACTTTGGCTACCTGATGCGAAGAGCTAACTCAGTTGAAAAGACCCTGATGCTGGGAAAGATTGAGAGCAGGAGGAGAAGGGGACAACAGAGGATGATATGGTTGGATGGCATCACTGACTCAATGGACACAGGTTTGGGTAGACTCTGGCAGTTGGTGATGGACAGGGAGGCCTGGTGTGCTGCGGTTCACGGGGTCGCAAAGAGTCAAACACGACTGAGCGACTGAACTGAACTGAACTTACATATTCCAAAAGCCAATAACCTTCCCAATAGTATCTGTTTTCTTTAGCCAAAGGACCAGGAAAGGAAGAGGTTAACAAGAGAGAAATTTCTGGATGATAACTCTAGAGGAGGATGAAAGTAGACCTGTAACCTAGTAAGACACAGTGTCTAGTAGTGCACAAAGGGTCCAGGTTTCAATAGAAAATCATTAATTGTACCAAGAACCTGCAAAATCTCAATTTAAATGAAAAAACCAATGGATGCCAATATCAAAATGACAAAAATGTTAGAATTATCTGGCAGTTATTTTAAAACAAACATTTCATCTGAGTATAAATAAATTGAAAGTAGGCACATTATGCTATGCTATGCTAAATTGCTTCAGTCGTGTCCGACTCTGTGTGACCCCATAGACAGCAGCCCACCAGGCTCCCCCGTCCCTGGGATTCTCCAGGCAAGAACACTGTAGTGGGTTGCCATTTCCTTCTCCGATGCATGAAAGTGAAAAGTGAAAGTGAAGTTGCTTAGTCGTGTCCGACCCTCAGCGACCCCTTGGATTGCAGCCTTCCAGGCTCCTCCATCCATGGGATTTTGGCACATTTAATATAATTCATCATTAGAGAAATGGAAACTAAAATCACAATGGGCTATCACTACACACATAACCATAATTTGCAGAATGAAAAAAAAAAAAACCATGACAGTGGAAAATGCTGGTGAGGAAAGAAAAACTGAATTACTCATATCTTGATGATGGGAAAGTGATGTGGTACAGCCATATTGGAAAGGTGGCATTTTCTTAAAAACAACAACAACAACCCTAAACATATCACCCAGTAATTGCCCTTTCTGGGCTTTTATTCCAGAGAAAGAAAAACTTATGTCTACACAAAATCCTGTACAGAAATGTTCATAGTGATTTTATTCATAATAGCTAGAAACTAGAAAAAGCCCAGGTGTTCCATTTTGTATAATTAATTGAGCACAGCATAGAACATACATATCATGGAATATCATTCAGGAATAATAATAGTAATAAAACTATTGATACATACAACAACCTGGATAAATCTCCTGAGTATTGTGCTGAGTGAAAAAATACAACCCCAAAGTTATTTACTATATAATTCCACTTACTTACTATTCTTAAAAAATTTGAGTGGAAAACAAATTAAGTGGCTGCCAGTATTAAGGACTGGAGGGGGTATGAGGAGAGCTCCAAAGGGTCCTCAGTGTGATTCTAAAAGAGTAAATCAGAAATGTTTTGTATCTTGACTGTATTTCTGTGTCAATATCCTGGTTGTGAAATTGTACTATAGTTTTGTAAGATGTCACCACTGGGGACAAGGGTAAAAGGGACACGTCTCTGCTTTATTTTTCTGTAACTGCATGCAAATCTACAATCATCTCAAAAAAAAATTTATTTAAAATAAGTCAATTGAATATAATATCTCTGCAGATGATCTGATTATGTAACTTGTACCTTTTACTTCCCTTTTAGTCCTCCTTTATTATTTTTAAAATAGACAAATTGATAAGTAACCTTCAATTATCACTCATACTCATAATTACCAACTAATTTTTGTGAGTTAATCTATTTTTCCCTATCTAAGTTTCTATCAGGGCAGTGGATATAAAGGGATAGCCACAAATGGTGATATTTCTCTGGCAACATAGCGTCTTTGAAAAGAGGAGAGTTTAGCCCAGGAGAAATATGAGTGCCGTCTAAGAAAATACTGAGACAGAAGCACCTTGAACTTTTGCTCTACCTCCTGTCAGAAAAGATTCTGGTGAATCCTGGAGTGTGGCAAATTCTAATACAATTACTGAATATAATCAAGGTAGTGGGATATAGGCTGAGAATTAATTGTTTGGAATGCAGTGCTACTTTGCTGGACAAGCAAGACTTATCTTTGGAAACCCACTAGAAATAGTCAAGATTGGAAGAAATTGCTTGAGAAATAGGCTAGAGGGACACAGTCCAGCCTGACAGCTAAGGGACCTGGAACCCAAGAGGTCTGAAGAAGAAGGACTAGACCCAAAGATGTGTCCGGCCTAATGAAGGTACAGGTGAACAGGCTTTGCATGCCATGGCAGTTTAGCCTTCTGGCATGAGATAACAGAGAGTTATTTCCAAATCCAATTTACCTTGTGGGGAAGTGCTGAACATCACACTAGAATGGAGTCATAGTGGGCTAATGTGGAGCCAATTGACGGGCTTCTGGGTCATTCTTTTAAAATCAAGGAATGCATTTAGAGTGGAGCAGGAACTGTCTCAGCAAAATGAGGTGACTGTATGGAATTGACTTCGGGGCCCTCCCGCTTTAGCATTAAATCAATGAATCTGTGCATGAATAAAATCTAAACTGTGTTTTTTTCTGATTGTGAACTTTGTGGATATAAATGGTTATAATCTGCTTTGGTTCATTTTGAAAGTTAATGAGAGGTCAAAATAAAATAATTCAAAATAGCATAAATATTATAAAATAAACAAGAATAGTATTTTTGAATAGTAATGTGCTTTTAGTCAACTATCTATTTAGTCGCTCAGCCGTGTCTGCCTCTTTGCAAACCAATGGACTGTTGCCTCACCAGGCTTCTTTGTCCATAGACTTCTCCAGGCAAGGATATTGGAGTAGGTTGCCATTTCTTTTTGGTCAACTACTTCTCACAATATTTGGAAGGTATAATGATAAAATAAATTTGTGCCAGGAAAGGCCTGCATTGGTCTCTAATATTTCTGGAGATAACAAAATGAAAGGAGAAAATTATCCATAAATTATGATCGTTCTGTGTCCAGAACATTTGGTGGATAAAATGAGACCAAAAAATCCAAATAATAAATGACAAAGGAGCAGAAGTAACTTTTATTTTTAAATACCATATTTACTCTAACACCAGGAACTGCGACACACTACCCTATATAATCCATTGTATGCATTAACTTCTTGCTCTTTTTACTTCACTGATTTTGTATTCAGATTATTAACTCCCTGATGCTTCACTTTTAAGCACAATGTGTTATCATGCAGAATTAATTTGAAAAGTACTTTCTGAATCTCATCAGTGTTTATTCATGCAGAAAAACTGAAAAAAAAGAAAACATTATTGAATAACTTTTAAACTAGGGGGAAAAGTAAAATCAGATATTAGATGAATGCGTGCATCTATTCAAATGTAAAGCATCCTTAAACATCCTCAAACTAGCAGTTGCCTTTTGATTTTTTAGTTTTGCTTAATCTTAGTAGAGTTTCCCTAAAGCCTATAAAGTGATGCTGTTATAACTAAAGATTATCTTTTATCATTTAATAGAAATACCCATGACGTATCATTTCATTTCATTTTGGTTGATGAGTTGGAAGATATTACGTACTTTCAATGTAGTGGTCAGTTAACCTTTGTGTTAAAGGGAGACTTGGTCAAGAATTTTAAATTCGATATTTTATTGTCTACTTAAATGTAATACTTAATAATTAAACACTGATATCTTTTCTTTAAAAAGAGCATATTGATAATACCAATTCAAAATGGGAGAAGCCAGTGGAGCTGATGGGCATTGAGTTCTGTGTCATGTTCTGGTCACTAAGCAAAATGCTTCTCATTATTAACCATTTAATCTTCATGACAATCTAGGAAGCAAATGGGGGTATTCAACCCATTTTACAGAGAAGGAAAGTCTTGAAGAGCAAAAGTGTCTGTGTGATGTATCAGAGCTAGAAAATGTTAGTGTTCTGCTGTTCTGGCCACAGGACATGCAGTTCTGAACCATTCATTCTCCTGTTCCTCTTAAAATAATGCATTAAAAGAATAGAAAAAAGTCACATGAAAAATTGTCATTTAACTATATTCTCAATAGACACTTGGAAAAAGCTCCTGCAGGAACTATGCTGAAATATATTTTATCACCATATTCATGGTCAATTTATATGCTTACAGTTTGTGAGTGAGATATAAGAAAATGCTGCATCGACTTATAAATAATATTTTCATTTTCTCTTGTGTAGAAAAATAGGCTGGAGGATAAATTACATATCCTGAATGGTTACCTGTCTTTTCTGGGATAAAAGAAAGATGACTTTGAATATGAGCTTAAGAAATTACGTGGGCCAGTTGGTCAAGCTGCCAATAGGACAGTTATAACATCATCACCTGCAAACAAATTATGATATTCTCATTGTTTCTAGTCAGCAGAACTTTTCCGTGGTGAAGATTGCTTCTGTTTCTCAGGAGAACATTCAGTGACAGAGAAGGAGATTCAATAAGTCAGAGCAACTGCCTCAGATGTCCCAGGTTAAGACCTCTTACAAAGGTCAAGAACTAATCACAACAGCTGCTTAGTTACCCAGCAGAATAATAAATAGTTCCCAAGCCAATCTCTCTGTAGGTAAACACAGAGGTCTCTCTTTCTTCATTGCAACATTTTAACATGAATTGTAAAGAGTGCTCTTGTTTACCAGGCAGATGTTAAAGCATTAATGGTGTACTATTTACAACTCCTCAGTGGATGTCAAAGTTTGTGTTTGCTTGCCTTGAACATTCGTTATCAACACAGCTGCCGGATGGTCTGGGAGATGTTTGAACCATTGCTGAGAACTGCTGCTAGGAATCACGTTCTCAGCACAGCCATATGCATCTCATGGTGATGCACGTATATGGAGCTCCTTATCTTTCAATCTGTTTTCCCATATCAAAAGGAATACATCCTATTCATTTTGAGAGTCATATGAGAGTCTCCTTCCATCAAAGATGAAATGTGGCAATCAATATGTATTGTCTTTACCGCTTACAGCAATAACTGTTCAATATTTAATTGGTCTCAAGCTGTGTGGCATTGACTGCTCTGACCAAGATACTGAACAAGCAACAATTGTGTTAAAGCTTTCAATTTGTTCTACCAAGAAAGAGACAATAGTGCAAATGGCATGTGGGGTGAAGAAAAAAATCAGCAACCACCAGCTATAATAAATAAATGAATTTGGATTGTAACAAGGAGGCATTTCCTATTTAATTTCCAAAGTGAATGCAATAGAATTTGCTCTGACTCTTCCATGGGAGCACACTTTGCATTATATATTAAGAAATGACTCTTGACATCTAACAAAAGCTAATATTGTACAATTTTCTAACACAGGGTGAATTATATGAATTATTTTTTATTTTGAATTGACTCATTCAATTGTGGTAAGATAAAAGACATGATTTTATAAAATTTTTGAATTTCTTTTTATTGTGGTTGCTAGTGTATAAGTTTTGTAACAATTCAAGGGACCAAAATGCTCTCATCAGTTTTGTTTTAGATTATAATCATAAAGTTATGTGGTAACTAACTTTAACTTTATTTAAAAATCTATTTTGCCTATGATTTCTGTAAAAGCAGTGACAACAAAACATTTATTCTTCAGGTTGATATTATATTACAGAGGAACTAAGTGAGCACTGAAGTTGAGCAGACATAATAAACTTACAGATTCTTAAGCCACTTCCCATTTACAATAGAGTAAAAGTAAAGAGTAAATATATGAGGACTTCTTCTCTTATTTCTATTACATTGGCCAAAAAGTTCATTCAGTTTTTCCATAAACCATTATCAATATTTTGATTCTATGTATCAAGTGAATTAATAGATTTGCAATACAGTGGAAGGGGAAAAAAGAGACAGAAGTTCTCCAGCTATCTTGGTCCAAGGGGAGGAGCTATAGCAGATACTAACTGGACTTCCCATTTTCTCGGAGCTACAGTCTGGATTCTTGGTCCACATCCTTATATACATGTGTGTGAGCTACACTTTCTCTTTGACCTGGAGTTGCAAGAGCTGTACTGTTCAGACTATCATTGGTTACTAGTGTTCTTGGCTACTACCAAAATCCTTACATTGTGACCATATCCTTGTTTTTTTCAATCACTGAAAATTAGTTCATGCTTCAATAAATCCCAAGTATGTTTTCAGTGTCCATGAAGGGCTGGGTTTCTATTTAGGTGGAGCAAACAGCTGCCAGGCGGAATGAGTTTAGAGGCTCTAACTCCTCCGCCTTCCTTACCCCATTCCAAAATCTGCTTTCCACACCTGTTCACCAACTTAGGACATTCCTTTAAGAGGACAAAAGCTTTCGATTTATAATTAGAAATATGACTTAGGAACACCCTCTGCTAGAGAGTTCCAGGCACAGCCGCCCAGGTTACTTTATGGGGTGTCAAATTTCTCTTGGCTTTGGCTGCTGCCCAGAACCCTCAGAAAAATCTTTCCACTGTGTTGCTCTTCAGCCCACCACCATCTTCTTGATGTGTAAGCACATAGCAGTGATGATGTCTGTTGGAAGCTTCATTAAAACAGACAAAATTCAAAAGTTGTTACACATCTTTCAAGAGATAAGTTCCACGACATAGAGCCCCATGAGATTTTTGCTCAGTGTTAGAAATGTGTAGCTTTATTAGGAAAACCCCCCACGGATCACTAGTACAAAGTCCAAGGTAGTTCCTCTGCCATAGCCTGCTGCCCACATGACCTTCCCCCTTTACCTTCTACTGCAGTAGGGTTCAAACGGTGTGATTGAGGCCCATTTTCAAATGCAAAGATTTAGGTATTTTATTTGAAGAAAGTGAAAGTTCCACACCAGTTTTTAAAGTGCTTCTGAACATTGAAGTGGAAAAGTCTTATTTTCCAGAATTTTTGGAGTACTGCAGTCACTTATAGCACTGGGTCACAGTTTGAGTAGAACTGTACACTTTGCTGACCAAACTCTTCCTGTGTGTCAGGCCACTAGACTCTTGAGTATTTCAGTAAGCACATGAATTTTCATCAGCTCTGGTTCAACTGGTACCCCTGTTCACACAGCACTTATGCCCCCTCATTACCGCATCACTTGGTCAATGTGGTTAAATAATATTAGAAAACATTACTTTTACCTTTGATCTAAATTTGTCAGCACATGCGGGAAAGGTTTATATTATACCAGTGTGGCTAATACAGTGTGGTGCATATTTCATGAGAAATCCTGATGTGTCTTTACCAGATTTATGTGTGGATTATGATATTCTAATAGCTTTAGCAATACAGTTTATACCAGGAATGTCTAACTTGAGGCAATTTCACTTTCAACCTAACCACTGTGAAGGGGTTGAATCATTGTTGCTCCATGCTTTCAAGCTAAGAGACCTTCTGCTTTCAACTATAGAAGTAAAATAGCATCTGCTCTATTTGCACAGGTTAACTGAGACCTTCCACCAAACTGATGGAGTTTTCCATTGTTCCCAAAGTAAGGGAAAAAAATCTTCGCTTTCTTCAACAGAATTTTTATCAGTTTTCTTTGAGCTAACAAGTATCCCCATGTAAAATTTCCCCATTAGACACTGAGTTTGAGAAAATAAGGTGATTTTTAGTGAGAGGTATTCATCATCGTGGTTACCCATCCTAGGGAAAGAGCTGTTTTCAGCAGCTCCTAGAGTCTGTATGGGTTGAGTTATGCTTTCATGTATGACCACAGAGAAGGCAAAGTTGCCACAAATGTTCTGGTACCCAGTGTGGAAGGATAATAATTTATTATCATCATTATTAATACCGTTTCTGTGAAGGAACTTCCTTTGAGATTGCTGTCAGTTATCATTTCCTGGAGATGGAAATCTTATTTACTTTTGTCACAATACCCTTTCTTTTGGGAAAATTACTGGACTGGGTCTACAAGGTTCACAACAGCAAAGCAACTGGTCATCATAATCACCTATTGTTCTTAGAGAAAACACAAAATTGTTTATACATTTGAATGAAGATTTTAGACACTAAAATTTTAAGTGTTCAATTTAGGATGTAAGTTGCAAAATAATCAATTTAACTATTTTTTGCTTTGTTTTCTTTTTCTTATGGTGAATAACTGTCAGAAACATTTGTCATATATTATACAAAGAGTTGGACGCGACTGAGTGACTGAGCACACACACATGTTGTATTTATTATTCTCAGGGTAATCTTCCCACCAGAGTCTTCATATCTACCAACCCATGAGTTAAGGTTGTTTTTTTTTTTTCTTCCAATAATTAAACTATACTGGATTATTGGGGGTTCTAGACTGGTGTTATTAAGATTTAATAAGCTAGATTTGGGGAAGTAATTGTTCTTTGCATCTCCTTTAGTGTGCTATAGAGATCAGTCCATTTCCCACAGATGGGGTTGGAAGAGGAAATTGGAAATGGAAATATTCACTGAAGGAAATGAATGTCTTTACTGTTCTTTGTGAAAATAAGGAACCCCATTTTAAATGGATTTGGGAAGCCCTGAAGGAGGACCTCTCATGCACATACCACCGTTGCAGCCTGCATAACCAGCAGAAAGAAGGAAGATAAGAATGTTACTTTTCTTGTGGTGCAAAGGAGGGCATTAACCACAAAGAGAATTTTAACTCATGCTTTTAAGAAAAAGAAAGACCCCTTCCTAACAAAGAAGCCACACACTAACAAATGCTTGCAGCCAAGGACAAACTGCCACAACCTTGACTCTTTCTCATCTCCAAAGAACTTTTGTTCAAAACGACGCTTTTCAATGTGGGTGTGTGGGTGTGTGTTTGTAGGCCTTCCCTGGTCGCTCAGGGGTAAAGAATCCACCAGCAATGCAGGAAATCAGATCAGATCAGTCGCTCAGTCGTGTCCGACTCTTTGCGACCCCATGCATCGCAGCACGCCAGGCCTCCCTGTCCATCACCAACTCCCGGAATTCACTCAGACTCACATCCATCGAGTCAGTGATGCCATCCAGCCATCTCATCCTCTGTCGTCCCCTTCTCCTCTTGTCCCCAATCCCTCCCAGCATCAGAGTCTTTTCCAATGAGTCAACTCTTCGCATGAGGAGGCCAAAGTACTGGAGTTTCAGCTTTAGCATCTTCCCTTCCAAAGAAATCCCAGGGCTGATCTCCTTCAGAATGGACTGGTTGGATCTCCTTGCAGTCCAAGGGACTCTCAAGAGTCTTCTCCAACACCACAGTTCAAAAGCATCAATTCTTCTGCGCTCAGCCTTCTTCACAGTCCAACTCTCACATCCATACATGACCACAGGAAAAACCATAGCCTTGACTAGACGAATCTTTGTTGGCAAAGTAATGTCTCTGCTTTTGAATATGCTATCTAGGTTGGTCATAACTTTCCTTCCAAGGAGTAAGAGTCTTTTAATTTCATGGCTGCAATCACCATCTGCAGTGATTTTGGAGCCCCAAAAAATAAAGCCTGACACTGTTTCCACTGTTTCCCCATCTATTTCCCATGAAGTGATGGGACCAGATGCCATGATCTTCGTTTTCTGAATGTTGAGCTTTAAGCCAACTTTTTCACTTTCCTCTTTCACTTTCATCAAGAGGCTTTTGAGTTCCTCTTCACTTTCTGCCATAAGGGTGGTGCCATCTGCATATCTGAGGTTACTGAGATTTCTCCCGGCAATCTTGATTCCAGCTTGTGTTTCTTCCAGTCCAGCATTTCTCATGATGTACTCTGCATATAAGTTAAATAAACAGGGTGACAATATACAGCCTTGACGTACTCCTTTTCCTGTTTGGAACCAGTCTGTTGTTCCATGTCCAGTTCTAACTGTTGCTTCCTGACCTGCATACAGATTTCTCAAGAGACAGGTCAGGTGGTCTGGTATTCCCATCTCTTTCAGAATTTTCCACAGTTTATTGTGATCCACACAGTCAAAGGCTTTGGCATAGTCAATAAAGCAGAAATAGATGTTTTTCTGGAACTCTCTTGCTTTTTCCATGATCCAGCGGATGTTGGCAATTTGATCTCTGGTTCCTCTGCCTTTTCTAAAACCAGCTTGAACATCAGGAAGTTCACAGTTCATATATTGCTGTAGCCTGGCTTGGAGAATTTTGAGCATTACTTTACTAGCGTGTGAGATGAGTGCGATTGTGTGGTAGTTTGAGCATTCTTTGTCATTGCCTTTCTTTGGGATTGGAATGAAAACTGACCTTTTCCATTCCTGTGGCCACTGCTGATTTTTCCAAATTTGCTGGCATATTGAGTGCAACACTTTCACAGCATCATCTTTCAGGATTTGAAAGAGCTCAACTGAAATTCCATCACCTCCACTAGCTTTGTTCATAGTGATGCTTTCTAAGGCCCTCTTGACTTCACATTCCAGGATGTCTGGCTCTAGATCAGTGATCACACCATCGTGGTTATCTGGGTCGTGAAGATCTTTTTGGTACAGTTCTTCTGTGTATTCTTGCCACCTCTTCTTAATATCTTCTGTTAGGTCCATACCATTTCTGTCCTTTATTGAGCCCATCTTTGCATGAAATGTTCCTTTGGTATCTCTGATTTTATTGAAGAGATCTCTAGTCTTTCCCATTCTGTTGTTTTCCTCTATTTCTTTGCATTGATCGCTGAAGAAGGCTTTCTTATCTCTTCTTGCTATTCTTTGGAACTCTGCATTCAGATGTTTATATCTTTCCTTTTCTCCTTTGCTTTTCACTTCTCTTCTTTTCACAGCTATTTGTAAGGCCTCCCCAGACAGCCATTTTGCTTTTTTGCATTTCTTTTCTATGGGGATGGTCTTGATCCCTGTCTCCTGTGCAATGTCATGAACCTCATTCCATAGTTCATCAGGCACTCTATTTATCAGATCTAGGCCCTTAAATCTATTTCTCACTTCCACTGTATAATCATAAGGGATTTGATTTAGGTCATACCTGAATGGTCTAGTGGTTTTCCCTACTTTCTTCAATTTAAGTCTGAATTTGGCAATAAGGAGTTCATGGTCTGAGCCACAGTCAGCTCCTGGTCTTGTTTTTGCTGACTGTATAGAGCTTCTCCATCTTTGGCTGCAAAGAATATAATCAATCTGATTTCGGTGTTGACCATCTGGTGATGTCCATGTATAGAGTCTTCTCTTGTGTTGTTGGAAGAGGGTGTTATGACCAGTGCATTTTCTTGGCAAAACTCTATTAGTCTTTGCCCTGCTTCATTCTGTACTCCAAGGCCTAATTTGCTTGTTACTTCAGGTGTTTCTTGACTTCCTACTTTTGCATTCCAATCCCCTATAATGAAAAGGACTGCAATGCAGGAGACCCAGGTTCAGTCCTTAGATTGGGAAGATCCCCTGGAGGAGGGCATGGCAACCCACTCCAGTAGTCTTGCCTGGAGAATTCCATGGACAGAGGAGCCTGGTGGGCTGCATTTCATGGGGTCACAAAGAGTCGTACACAACTAAAGTGACTTAGCATGTAGTGTGTGTGCATGTGTGTGTTTATAGGTATGTGCTCAGTTATGTCCTCTTTTGTGGCCCCATGAATCCACATGGCTCTTTTGCCCTTGGAATTTCCCAGGCAAGAATACTGGAATGGGTTGCCATTTCCTCCTCCAGGGGATGTTCCCGACCCAGGGATCCAACCTGCGTCTCCTTCTTTGGCAGGTGGGTTCTTTTCCACTAGCGCCACCTGGGAAGCCCCAATTTCCTCTTAAAACCTAGTAAAAGTAAACCTCTCTCTCTTGCTCTATAGATTTGCCTGTGGTTCATCATAGGTTGTTTGTTCTAATGCAATTCTCTGCTATGCACAAATAAACACATTTTTCTGGTTTAAAAAAAAAAACTAGCTATTTTATTTCTGAGTTTCACATTTTCACTGAGCACACCTTAGACTACACAGAAAGTCTTCTTGTTTTGCAGTTTAAGAACAAAGGGTTGTTGGATTTCATGTTTAAATGACTCAGAGATACTTATTAGTAGCCACCAAGAATTAGGCAGGAATCTTGATAATAAGTTGGGTTCCTAAGGGCCCTAGAAATAGCTTGTGATATTGATGTAACTGATATATGAACTGTATTTCTGTTACCCTCTATACCCCAGATATTCTGAAAATAAAAGTTATGCATATAGTCTGCCCTTATTTTTACTTTGAAGTTTTAAGAGCTACTCTGTGCATGCTCAGGATAAACATCAATGAGGATTTGAGTTTAACAACAAGGGGCAACTCATTGAACCCCATCAATAATCCTGTGAGGGAGGTAATATTATTATCTCTTTTTTACAGGTAGAGAAACAAAGGGAAGGAGAAATTAGATAACTTCCTTTAGATCACAGACTTGTTAAGTGATCTGCAGAGCTCAAGAGCAGCAGTTTCATTGGCTCACTCTTTCATTCATAAATTGATTTTGTCCTTTCTATGTGCTGGCCCCATTTGAATTGTAAGAACACAGCAGTGAGTAAGACAGAAAACAGCCTTGCTCTTCTGAGGCTCATATTCTACTGGGACAATGGTAGTGGGAGAAAGAATCACTCACCTGGAGGAATTAACAGACTACAGAAGAACTCCTCAAAGATACAAATAAGTTTCTTCTGGAAGGAAATGCAAGAGTAAGAGAACTAGATATGAATCTGGGCATGAGGGTATTTTATTTTAAATACTAAGAAAATGAATTTCATCACAATTATAGCTGCCAGATGATGTTTCTAATGCATAAGTCTTTAATAGAGGTAATGCATTAATTACTTTTTACACTAAGATTATGCTGTGTTGTGCTGTGCTTAGATGCTCAGTTGTGCCCAACTCTTTGTGACCCCATGGACTGTAGCCCTCCAGGTTCCTCTGTCCATGGGGATTCTCCAGGTTCCTCCCTAACAACAGTTTTTTTGAAGGAAACAAGTACACGTAAAAGACCTCAAGTTTGGATAGGAAGACAAAAAGAGATAGGGAGAGAATATATATTCTTATATTCTGGTTAATAGTTGTTATATAGAGATACTAAGTGATTTTAAATAAATTTTCCATTCCTTGTGCTTATGACATTTGGATATTTTCTCTCCTTGAGTGTCTTTTTCCCTGGTGAATGATCTTAAAAATTGTTAGTTTCATGCAGCATATTACACTATTTTTATTTTTACCATAGTTTTCCTCTCTGAATCTTTAAATCCACAAACATGTCAATTACTTTCTCTTTTCTCTCACTTCTTTATTTCCCCATGTGAATAGCTGGCTGAATTTCCTCAAGTTTACTTTTTTAATTTTATGATATGAACAAAGAAAATTTTTATGAGTGAAAAACCCCTGAATCATAAAGTAATTGATTAAAAACAAATTTTTTTTTGCTTGCTACTTGACAGGTTTAAATGGCCTTGCTGCTGCTGCTGCTGCTAAGTCGCTTCAGTCGTGTCTGACTCTGTGCGACTCCATAGACGGCAGCCCACCAGGCTCCCCTGTCCCTGGGATTCTCCAGGCAAGAACACTGGAGTGGGTTGCCATTTCCTTCTCCAATGCATCAAAGTGAAAAGTGAAAGTGAAGTTGCTCAGTCATGTCCGACTCTTAGTGACCCCATGGACTGCAGCCCACCAGGCTCCTCCGTCCATGGGATTTTCCAGGCAAGAGTACTGTAGTGGGGTGCCATTGCCTTCTCCTTAATACATGGTAAATACAATTTTTTATCAAAACTATTGTGGAAAAAATGAATAGTATCAGGAAATGACTGGAATGTTCTAATTCACAGTAGGAATTTTTAATGAATTTTCTAAGAATTTGATCCTCATCTCTTCCTTCTTTATATGTCTCTTTGGAGAATATAAGTTTTTTATTCATATGGAAAATTGGAGCAGAAAGTTCTTTAAGCAGAATTTGCCAGGATCAGTGAGTGGTAAAAATAATATATACGTACCCTTTCTAGGTTATGTCCATGTAACTTGCCCACTTCTCATTAAGGTGCAGTTATGTCAGTATTTCACCTTCTCTGACTTAGAACTCAGTAGTGTTCTTTTCCAAATGGTGGCTTGATTACAAAAGTAAATATCTTTCTACTAACCACAGATACATAAACTCCATCAATATAAAATTTATTTTTTTCACTCTGCCAAAAACAAATCAATAAAACAAGAAATAGAAATTTCAGTTATCTTTGCTTGGAATAATAGAGGTTTTTATGCTGTGTTTGAAAATTGTTTTTTACATGTCTCTATATTGTGGCTCAGCTGGTAAAGAATCCACATGCAATGCAGGAGACCTGGGTTCAATCCCTGGGTTGGGAAGATCCCTTTAAGAAGAGAAAGGCTACCCACTCCAGTATTCTGGTCTGGAGAATTCCATGGATTGTATAGTCCATGGGATCGCAAAGAGTCGGGCACAACTGAGAGACTTTCACTTCACTTCCTTTAGAGAGAAGGTCAGAAAAGTGTAAGGTAAGTTCAGAAAACTGTCTATTTAGAAGATATTCAGAAAACTATAAGGACAGCCAGTAAACATTTCTGCTAATAATCACAGCCAAAAAACCAGTAAGTGAACATGACTGGTGCATTTTTAAAAATTTATATTAAGCAGTTATTGAGTGCAATGTTCTGTGTATGTCAAGTCAAGTTGATAATGCTGTTCAAATCTTCTGTGTGTGTGTGCTTAGTCTCTCAGTCATGTCCAACTCTTAGGGAGCCCATGGACTGTAGCCTGCCAGGCTCCTCTCTGTTCATGGGGATGCTCCAGGCAAGAATCTTGGTGTGGGTTGCCATGCCCTCTTCCAGGGGAAATCTTCCCAACCTAGGGATCCAACCAGGTCTTCCACATTGCGGGCAGATTCTTAACCACCTGAGCCACCAGGGAAGCCCATGAACTGGAGTGGGCAGCCTATCCCTTCTCAAAGGGAACTTCTTGACCCAGGAATCGAACCCGGGTCTCCTGAATTGAAGGCCGATTCTTTACTTCACAGCTCAAGTAAAGCCAGGAAGCCTTGTTCAAATCTTCTAGATCCTTACAAACATTTTTCTGCTTTTTCTATTAATTATTGAGAAAGGGATGATAAAATCTTGAGTAAGAATTGCAGATTATTTAATTGTCCCTTTAATCGTGTCAATTTTTTCTTCATATATATTTAGCTCTGCATATTCATTTAGCATTATTGTATGTACTTAATGAATTGCCCCTTTAGCATTATGAACTCTCTTTAACTCTAATAATACTCTTTGTCCTGTAATCTACTTTGCTAGATATATATATAGACAGCAATAGCAGTATTTTTATGCTTAGCATTACTTGGTATTTCTTTTTCCTTCTTTTACTTTCAAGCCTCTGTCTTTCTATTTAAGATTCATCTCCTGTAAATAGCATTTGGCTGGATTTTCTCTAGGGATTACAATAATCATCCTTAACTTATCACAATCTAACATTATTTAATATTATAACACTCTATGTATAATGTTAGGGATTATTAACATACTTTATGTTATTTTTATTCTATATTTCACTTCCACAAATTTTATGAACTCCATGATATATTGTTATTTTTGCTTGAAGAATTAACTGAATTTCCCATTTTCAATTTTTAACTGCTTTAAAATAATTCAATAAAAGAAAGAAAAATATTGTTGCTTATTCACCCACATATTTACTATTTTTAGTGCTCTTCATTTTCTCCTGTAGATCTGAATTTACATCTGGTACCATTTACCTATTGTTTGAAAAAATTTCTTCAGAAGCTTTTATAAGGTGAGCATGTCCATTAGCAAAGAATTCTTGACTTTTGTTTGTGTGCAAGTGTCTTTATTTAATCTTTAAGAGATTTTTTGTTTAATATAAAGATATATTGTCAATATTTTGTTTTTTCTTTCAGAATTTTAGATATTTTATTCTAGTCTCTTTGTTTCTAATGCCATAATGGCCACCATCATTCTTATCTTTGCCGTCCTGTATGTAATATGTCTTTATTCCCTAGATGTTTTTAAGATTTTCTCCTTACCTTTGATTTGCAATGGTTTAACTATGATATATTTAAGTGTGATCTTTGTACTTATTCGCTTTGGTATTACTTACCTTCCTGAATCTGTATTTGGTTTTTAAAAACATTAAGCATTTTAGCCAATATTTCTACAAATATTTTCTGGCCCTTTCACTTTCTTTTTTTACCTTAGAAACTCCAGTTGCATTTATTTTATAACGATTGATACTGTTTATGGTTTCCATTTTTCCCCTGTACTCCCTCCCCTCAGATTGTATAATTTTTATTCACCTGTTTTCATATTTGTTGGTCTTTTCTTTTAATGTGCCCATTTATGATTATGTAATTCAAAGATTCATAGTATATCATGTTACATGACTAAATGTGTTTTCCAACCTCATTTCCTGAATTTTATTTCAGAAATTGCAGCCACTATAAGCTTTTCTATTGTATCAGTGAGGTACACAGGATGAACCAGAGAGCCCTTTTCAAGGAAGTTATTTGGTTCAAAAAAAAAACAAAAAACTAAATATTTTAGAAATTAAGTTAAATACTATTATAAGTAGCTGATACTAAAAGACTTAAACATGCGTGTTAATTACACACACACACAAATATGTGCATGAATGCAAAGAATATGCTGGAGTGTTAAAGGCACCTGGAACCTAACAATTGATGTGTAAACAACCAATGGCAAAACTAAACCAAGAAACAAAATGGCAGCAGTATTTCCAAAAAAGATTTGATATACTGGAAAGAGAGCATAAATTTCCAAAGTTAGAGATATAATATGCAAGAATTTTCTTTAGTCAAATTGGCTTTTATTTATTTTTCAACTCTATTTAGAAAAATGGGATTGAATGAATGGTACCTTATCTGAAAACACATCCCCATGAGCATATACTTCAAGAAACCTTTCTTTTTAATCAGTTCTGCTAATTTTCTTTGCCCTTCTCCATCCTGAGGAATACATTTCTTGGAACACTTTTATGCATTCTGTAAACCAGAGATAGTGTTAACTCAGATAGGTCTCTACTGTCTTTAGAGCAACATACCTCTGATTCCTTAGGGATTTTATAACATTTTGCCTCATTCCTAAAGGGAAACTCTGTTCATTTATCCTAATTAATGAGGGACTCTAGTCGTTCACTATCTGTTTTCATTGTCTTTGAAAGGAGAGAAATGAAACGCTAAGAATAAGTGAGAATCTCCTTCTGTTAATATCTCCAAAGCCTTGAAAACTTTAAATATGCTTTAGAGATAGATAATTGTACAAAAAAAGAGATTTTGAGTAGGGAGGACTAACTGGTTTCTTACTGAGATGCAAATATATATATATACACAATCAGCAATAGACAGGTATCAAAATATGAGAATTCATTAATCATATAATTCCTATCAGAAGAACCTTGATAAGACCTAGAAAATATTACCATATTACCTTTGAAAATGAAAGAAGACGGGAATTACAGCTATTCAGGCTTTTGTCAGAAGGATTAAGGATAAGTGGTGATGAGAGGCATTAAAATGAGCAATGTTCACTTATCAAAAAAGATTATTTACATTGGCTATTAGATGCTTTCAAGAAGGACTTATCTACCAGAACAATGTTGAAGAGAGTCTGAAGATTTTGGGAGTATAAAAAATTTATTATGGGTCCAATGAGAAAGTATGAGTGATGTAAGAAAAAATGTTTTCATTTGGGGAAGAAAGGAAAGATTTTTATAAAACATTACTTTTTAAAATTAAACTGATAGATCATGGCTGTGGGATGTGTTGTGATGATTTAATTGTTATTCTTGTGATTTTATTTTTTCAATTTTTAAACCATTTCTTAGCAAAAATTGACTTCAAAATATTCTTTAGGTTATTTGTTCTTTAAGTTATCTTAAAATGTTCAGATAAAAAATTTGTTCTGTTATCTGTGTCTGTCATTGTTAAGTGATGAAACTGTTGAAAAGTTTTAATTTGTCTCTAAGTCTTCTTATATTCTGTTGTGGTTAAATAGAAAATATAAATTTTTATAATAGCATGTGCTTTGTTAAAAACATAAAACTATTTTTAGGGATAAGCAGGTATACAAACAAATAGGATGAAATAATGAAAGTATTGACTTTACTTTTATTCATTGGATTTTTACATTATAATTGGGAAATATTTTGTATCTTCTCCAGTTAGTTATTTAGGTAATTAAATGCATCAGAAATATTATTTTTATCTCCTTAGCAATATGAGACTATTTTTATTTATTTTCACTAAATAAATTTTTTTGATGCTTATGTCTATACATAATTTATATCCTTATGTCTATACATTTAAATGTCTGGCAAAATAACAGTGTGATAAGTGGATAGAGCAACAGTTAGAACTGGACATGGAACAACAGACTGATTAGGAAAAGAGGTACGTCAAGGCTGTATATTGTCACCCTGCTTATTTAACTTATATGTAGAGTACATCATGAGAAACCTTGGGCTGGAAGAAGCACAAGCTGGAATCAAGATTGCTGGGAGAAATATCAATAATCTCAGATATGCAGATGACACCACCCTTATGGCAGAAAGTGAAGAGGAACTAAAAAGCCTCTTGATGAAAGTGAAAGAGGAGAATGAAAAAGTTGGCTTAAAGCTCACAGTGTTTCAGGTTTAAAAATAAAATAAAATTTTTAAAAAATTAATAAAAAAAAAAAAAAAGCTCAACATTCAGAAAACTAAGATCATGGCATCTGGTCCCATCACTTCATGGGAAATAGATGGGGAAACAGTGGAAAGAGTGTCAGACTTTCTTTTCTGGGGCAACAAAATCACTGCAGATGGTGATTGCAGCCATAAAATTAAAAGATGCTTACTCCTTGGAAGGAAAGTTATGACCAACCTAGATAGCATATTGAAAAGCAGAGACATTACTTTACCAACAAAGGTTCGTCTAGTCAAGGCTATGGTTTTTCCAGTGGTCATGTATGGATGTGAGAATTGGACTGTGAAGAAGGCAGAGCCCCGAAGAATTGATGCTTTTGAACTGTGGTGTTGGAGAAGACTCTTGAGAGTCCCTTGGACTGCAAGGAGATCCAATCAATCCATCCTAAAGGAGATCAATTCTGGGTGTTCATTGGAAGGACTGATGCTGAGGCTGAAACTCCAGTACTTTGGCCACCTCGTGAGAAGAGTTGACTCATTGGAAAAGACCCTAATGCTGGGAGGGATTGGGGGCAGGAGGAGAAGGGGACGACAGAGGATGAGATGGATGAATGGCATCACTGACTCGATGGGCATGAGTTTGAGTGAACTCTGGCAGTTGGTGATGGACCTGGAGGCCTGGCGTGCTGTGATTCATGGGGTCGCAAAGAGTCAGACATGACTGAGCGACTGCACTGAAGTAGATAGATATTTTTATTTTCTTTCCTTTTCTAAGTTTTAAATAAAAATACACAAATATCTATGGCAAAAAGCATTGGCTTACAACAAAAGGAGACGACATCTGAATACTATGAAGCGTTTCAGACTGTACTGATGCCAGTGCTGAAGACTGGCAGTCTCCAAAGGACACTACTTTGGAGGCCAGGGGGTTTCTGAACAGTGGAATCAAAGTATTTTAAGTAAGAACAAGCATTAAACAATAAACTTGTTATGGGCTTCTCTGGTGGCTCAGTAGTAACGAATCTGCCTGTCAATGCATGAGACATGGGTTTGATCCCTGGTCCAGGAAGATCCCACATGCCGCAGAGCAACTAAGCCCATGGGCCACAACTATTAAGCCTGTGGTCTAGAGCCTGGGAAATGCAGTTACTGAAACTGCATGCCCTAGTGCCTGTGCACCACAAAAGAGAAGCCACTACAACAAGAAGCCTGTGCACCAAACTAGAGAGTAGCCACAGCTTGCTGCAACTGGAGAAAAGCCCTAGCAGCAACAAAGACCCAGAACAGCGAAAAAAAATAAAATTATTGAAAAAAAAATTGTCAATTTTGGAGTATCAAATAGTATACATGCTATTTTTTTTAATATTTAACTAAACTTTTAAACTTTTCTCATGTTAAGCTCAATTTTTTCTCATGTTTTTCTCAGTGGTGTTCAGTTCAGTTTAGTTCAGTTGTTCAGTCATGTCTGACTCTTTGCGACCAAATGGACTGCAGCACACCAGGCCTCCCTGTCCATCATCAACTCTCGGAGTTTACTCAAATTCATGTCCATTGAGTCAGTGATGCCATCCAACCAACTCATCCTCTGTCGTCCCCTTTTCCTCCTGCCTTCAGTCTTTCCCAGCATCAGGGTCTTTTCAAATGAGTCAGTTCTTCGCATCAGGTGGCCAAAATATTAGAGTTTCAGCTTCAATATCAGTCTTTCCAATGAACACTCAAGACTGATCTCCTTTAGGATGGACTGCTTGGATCTCTTTGCAGTCCAAGGGACTCTCAAGAGTCTTCTCCAACACCACAGTTCAAAAGCATCAATTCTTCGGGGCTCAGCTTTCTTTGTAGCCCAACTCTCACATCCATACACAACTACTGGAAAAACCATAGCCTTGACTAGACGGACTTTTGTTGGCAAAGTAATGTCTCTGCTTCTAAATATGCTGTCTAGGTTGGTCATAACTTTCCTTCCAAGGAGTAAGTGTCTTTTAATTTCATGACTGCATTCACCATCTACAGTGATTTTGGAGCCCCACAAAATAAAGTCTGACACTGTGTCCACTGTTCCCCCATCTATTGCCATGAAGTGATGGGACCAGATGCCATGATCTTAGTTTTCTGAATGTTGAGCTTTAAGCCAACTTTTTCACTCTCCTCTTTCACTTTCATCAAGAGGCTTTTGAGTTCCTCTTAACTTTCTGCCATAAGGGTGGTGTCATCTGCATATCTGAGGTTATTGATATTTCTCCTGGCAGTCTTGATTCCAGCTTGTGCTTCTTCCAGCCCAGGGTTTCTCATGATGTACTCTGAATAGAAATTAAATAAATAGGGTGACAATATACAGCCTTGAAAATATGCAGAACTCCTTTTCCTATTTGGAACCAGTCTGTTGTTCCATGTCCAGTTCTAACTGTTGCTTCCTGACCTGCACAGAGGTTTCTCGAGAGGCAGGTCAGGTAGTCTGGTATTCCCATCTCTTTCAGAATTTTCCACAGTTGATTGTGATCCACACAGTCAAAGGCTTTGGCATAGTCAATAAAGCAGAAATAGATGTTTTTCTGGAACTCTCTTGCTTTTTTCATGATCCAGCGGATGTTGGCAATTTGATCTCTGGGTCCTCTGACTTTTCTAAAACCAGCTTGAACATCTATAAGTTCACAGTTCACGTACTGTTGAAGCCTGGCTTAGAGAATTTTGAACATTACTTTACTAGCATATGAGATGAGTGCAATTCTGCTATAGTTTGAAAATTCTTTGGCATTGCCTTTCTTTGGGATTGGAATGAAAACTGACCTTTTCCATTCCTGTGGCCACTGCTGAGTTTTCCAAATTTGCTGGTGTATTGAGTGCAGCATTTTCACAACATTATCTTTTAGGAGTTGAAATAGCTCAACTGGAATTCCATTACCTCCAGTAGCTTTGTTCATAGTGATGCTTCCTAAGACTTGACTTCTCTTTCCAGAATGTCTGGTTGTAGATGAGTGATCACATCATTGTGATTATCTGGGTCATGAAGATCTTTTTTGTATAGTTCTTCTGTGTATTCTTGCAATCTCTTCTTAATATCTTCTGCTTCTGTTATGTCCATACCGTTTTGGTGCTCAGTATCTATTTTTTTCCTTCTCTTTATATTCAAAGAATGGTTCTCGAGAACCTCAAAAACCTGTGTTTTAATAAAAACAGAGACTTATAGGCAACTATGCTACAGTTTGCATTATTGAACATTTCATGTTTCTTAGTCACTAAGTCATGTCCAACTCTTTTGTTACCCCATGGGCTGTTACCCACCAGGCTCCTCTGTCTATGGGATTCTCCAGGCAAGGATACTGGAGTGGGTTGCCATTTACTTCTCCAGTGGATTTTTCTGACCCGGGGATGGAACCCATGTTTGCTGCAATGGCAGGTACATTCTTTACTACTGAGGCACCAGGGAAGCCCATAACATTTCATATTTCTCCAAAATTTGAAACTGTATACTCATGTAAAATATAAAATATGATAGCAATTCTATGTACTGGTATAGATATTAAATACTAAAATTAAGAATATTTTTGCCTCATAGAGATTTTTAATGATACTGATTAATTTTTAAAAAGTAAAATGTTCAGTTTTTTATTAAAAGTCATTGATAACAATCTATGATAACAATGGCAGCATAGTTAATAAAGCAGAATAGAAACCAAAATTTTGGCCAATGAGCTAGAGAATTTGTGCATAGTTAGGATTTTTGCTAGAAAGTATGTCCTAAATTTTTTTTGCAACAATTATAGTTTCAAAAATCATAGCTTTGCAACAATTCCAAGTTTATAATCTGTATTTTCTGGACCTGTTCAAAGAAAGAAATCTTACTGAAACCCATATAAAATCTGACCTTACGATTACCTTTGAATTCATGGTTGAAATGCCATCTAAATGCTATGATAGCAGCCTAGATACAAAACGCATGAAAACAGGTGAAACAACAGATGTTCAAATAAAGAAGTCATGTTTTTTGTTGCAAAATGAAATTAACTTTGAATATGCATTAACCATATTTTGGAGTTATGAACTGTTACAATTATTAGGTTAGTTGAAGCTTTTGGAAAACCTAGATTTAAATTTGGCCATTTATATTTTAAAAGGATAAAATATCTTAAAATGTTTGAGGTTAATTTTTTGTCTGTAAGTCAAAATAGACTGCGTGTAAAATATGCAACAAAAATTCCATTAAAATGTAACAATATTAGAACAGGGAAACTCAAATATTTGCATGACCATAGAGTAGGATATTCATATAAAATAATCTCCAGAGTATTTTCCAAATACTATTTTATAACCAATATCATTCAAGGAATAGTTCTGATTGAGAAGTTTATATCTATTTTTGCCTTCTTATATTATCCAAGCTTTTAAAACTTTGGAACTCAAGAAATACTGTTTGTGTATTGCTGTAAGAGATAGTAAAACTAGTGATATTAATGGATAGCAATTTATATGGTAAAATTAAAATATTTTTAAACTTTTGTAGAAAAATAATAATTTATTTTTTAAGACCCATATCTGTGACATGTGTAAATCAAGATGCATTTCTGAATCAAAGTATTGATTTAAGAATTTTATTGATATTTTCATTTACTGTAGCCTCAGTAGGATAGGTCTTTTTTATCTTGAAATTAATAAACATCAGTTGATTTATTTATTAACATTTTTATTAATCTGGTGGCTCAGATGGTAAAGAATCTGCTTGCAGTGTAGGAGACCTGGGTTTGACCCCTGGGTTGGGAAGATTCTCAGGAGGAGAGCACAGCAACCCACTCCAGTACTCTTGTCTGGAGAATCCCCATGGACAGAGGAGCCTGGTGGGCTACAGTCTATGGGGTCACAAAAAGCTGGACACGACTAAATGACTAAGCACAGCTGCACATGACCAGTGAATGTCTAATTCGGCACTGCTGCCAATAAAGTACAAATTATTTTAAACAACCCTTGCTGGTAATAAAATAACTGATGATTTTGCTAAGATGAATGCAAGAAAAGTAACTTTTGGGATAAATATAGATTAATTCAAATTATGTTGTGTGTATGCTTAGTTGCTCAGTCTTGTCTAACTTTTTTATAGTGTATGGACTTGCATTTTTGTTCTTATCTTTAACCCTGAAAATATTGGAGAACAGCCTATCTCCATTATACAGAGCCATTTAGGAATAAAAAGAAGAATTAATATCAGTAACAAAGGACTGATGGGAGGAATGAAAAATTGAAGTTAACTTTGTTGAGCTGCTAATATGTCCCGAGGCCTATTCCATGTAATTTAATTTTTATAAAAGTCTGAGGTGAAGTGGGTCAGCTTCAGAGCTGAGGAATTTAGTAAAAAGGCATTTAGTAAGAATTAAGTAATTTTTAAAGTTCATTTTGCTCTTTATGTGAAAGAATCAGAATTCAGAGCAAGGTCAGTCTGGACTGGCTCTAATTACCCAGTTGTTTCTAAACTTAGATTGTAAGTGAAATGTGTCATAGTAGAAGACATCATAGTTGGCACAGAAACTATTGATTATAGAAAACTGGTGGAAATAAAAACACTCAATGAGGTAAAAAAAAAAGACAAGAAAGAAGGTTTTGAGGTTTAGCTGCTGCTACTGCTAAGTCGCTTCAGTCGTGTCCAACTCTGTGCAACCCCATAGATGTCAGCCCACCAGGCTCCCCCGTCCCTGGGATTCTCCAGGCAAGAACACTGGAGTGGGTTGCCATTTCCTTCCCAATGCATGAAAGTGAAAAGTGAAAGTGAAGTTGCCCAGTCGTGTCCGACTCTTAGCAACCCCATGGACTGCAGCCTACCAGGCTCCTCCGTCCATGGGATTTTCCAGACAGGAGTACTGGAGTTTTAGGTATACTAAATTTCTAAACTCTAGTGAGAATTAAAACATTTAACAAATATCAAAAATAATCTCTCCGTATTCTAAGAATATGGTAGATGAGTATGGTTGAAAGTGACAGAATATTCAGGAAATAGTGTTGAATATTTTATTTTATTTCTATGTTTATATAAATTGAGGATAACTAAAATTTATGTAGTAGATATTTGCATATACAAAAGTGAAGACCCTGAAGAATATTTTTATAATTTCATGTTCAAAAGACTTTTCAAGCTATGATACCAAGTTAGAAATCATAAAGATAGCACTATGATATTAGAATATCTTCTTAAAAGGGTAACTAAGATGAAACACTGATGAAAAACCAGGATTCAGATCATTTGTGTGTGTTAGTCTCTCAGTTGTGTCTGATTCTGTGTGAAACCATGGACTGTAGCCCACCAGGCTCCTCTGTCCATGGAATTCTCCAGCAAGAATACTGGAGTGGGTTGCCATTTCCTTTTCCAGGGGATCTTCTCAATCCAGGGATCAAACCCAAGTCTCCTGCATTGCAGGCAGATTCTTTACCACCTGAGCTACAGGGAAGTCACTTATATTTTAAAATAAGGACACGTTTATATGACTCCTCCTTCAAAAATGGGCAAATTACCCACCAATGGTGCATTTATACAAAAAGAAAAATAAATGTTGAGAAAGTAATATGCTGTATCTCTCTCTTGCTTTTTGGACTTCCTGTTTCTTAGGATATTATTGTTTCTTATTGTGGAGATATTATTCAAAAGTTAGCTCACACTTGTTAGAATATTTTATATTTAGCTGCTTATTAAATCTTTATCTCTAATGTGGTATTTTTTCAAAGAAATTCATCTTGGAAGATGATTATAAAGCTCCAATCCAAGGACTGTAAACAGTCTTTTTCTAGGGATAACCCTAAATAGCAACCCACTCCAATATTTTTGCCTGGAAAATCCCATGGACAGAGGAGCCTGGCAGGTTACAATCCATAAGGTCAAAAAGAGTTGGACACACTAAAGCAACTTAGCACACACATACAAAGAGGACGGCAGGTGTGTGTCTCTGGTATACTCAACAAAGGCTTCAGTCTGGGTCTTGGGAGTGTTCCCTAGCCTCTGGAGCAGTGGTAAGGTTTCATGTTTATCCTTTTCCAAGGAAATTTGTATTTCAATGAGAAATGAAGTATTAGGCCAGTTAATGGGGAATGTGGATTTCATACAGCTGAAACTAGTGGGTTAGGCATGCAGGAGGGCTGGAGGCTTTTCACAGTCTCGAAACAGGTCAACAGAAACATGAGCTTCCCTGGGCCACACAGGTAGGAACCTGGATGGTTTCTTAGACTGGCTGTTCTACAAAAGGGTTCAGAAAGCACAGATGCCAACTGATTTTTCTATCATTCAGCCATTGCTAATTCTTTCTTTTCTGAATAGTAATCTCACCCCCACCATCTTATACCCAAGTGTATCCTTTTGAAGAGGGTAAGTCATGCCAAGAAGCACTATAAAAGTGTTTAATCCACTGTTGATAGTCGCAACTTGGTTCTTTTAGACAACTGAAGTGTTGGAAAAATCTTATTATGTCCTAACCAGTATCTTCATAAAGATACTGCTTGATAAAGAAAAGTGAGCAAAAATTAGTGCTCAATAGTGCAAATAAATGGAAAATTTTAAAGCTTTTGAAATAACAACAAAAGAAACATTAAATAAACTAAAGGTAGTTTGCCCTAGGAAGTGTCCCGTGGGGGTAGAGGTCAGCAGTGGACGGCTGCAGTGCCAGGGGCTCTGGGTGCAGCAGACATGGATATGGCTGAAGCCCTCTGGGAAGAGGCCGCTATTAGAGCCACCAGAACTTACACAGGACTGGGGAACCAGACTCTTGGAGGGCACAAACAGAGCCTTATGTGCACCAGGACCCAGGAGAAAGGAGCAGTGACCCCCACAAGAGAGTGACCCAGCCTTGCCCGTGAATGTCCAGGAGTCTCCAGCAAAGGTGTGGGTTGGCGGTAGCCTGCTGCAGGGTTGGGGTCACTGAGTGTAGCAGTATGTGCATGGGACCTTTTGAAGGAGGTTGCCATTATCTTCATTATCTCCACCATAGTTTGGCCCCAGGTTAAATAACAAGGAGGAAACACAGCCCCACCCATTAACAGAAAATTGGATTAAAAATTTACTGAGCATGGTCCCGCCCATCAGAACAGGACCCAGTTTCCCTTCAGTCAGTCTCTCCCATCAGGAAGCTTCCATAAGCCTCTTATCCTTCTCCATCAGAGGGCAGACAGACTAAAAACCACAATCACAGGAAACTAACCAATCTGATCACATGGACTATAGCCTTGTCTATTCCCTGGTGGCTCAGATGGTAAAGCATCTCTCTACAATGTGGAAGACAAGGTTTCAATCCCTGGGTCGGGAAGATCTCCTGGAGAAGGAAATGGCAACCCACTCCAGTGTTCTTGCCTGGAAAATCTCATGGACGGAGGAGCCTGGTAGGCTACAGTCCAAGGGGTCTCAAAAAGTCAGATATGACTGAGTGACTTCACTTCACTATAGCCTTGTCTAACTCAATGAAACTATGAGCCATGCCACCCAAGATGGACGAGTCATGGTGGAGAGTTCTGACAAAACATGGTCCACTAGAAAAGGGAATGCCACTTCAGTATTGTTGACTTGAGAACCCCATGAACAGTATGAAAAGGCAAAAAGATAGGACACTGAAAGATGAACTTCCCAGGTCAGTAGGTGCCCAATAGCTAAGGGAAATCAGTGGAGAAATAACTCAAGAAAGAATGAAGAGATGGAGCCAAAGCAATAACACCACCCAGCTGTGGGTGTGACTGGTGTTGGAAGTAAAGTCCAATGCTGTAAAGAGCAATATTGCATAGGAACCTAGAATGTTAGGTCCATGAATCAAGGCAAATTGAAAGTGGTCAAACAGGAGATGGCAAGAGTGAACATCAACATTTTAGGAATCAGTGAACTAAAATGGACTGGAATGGGTGAATTTAACTCAGATGACCATTATATCTACTACTATGGGCAAGAATCACTTAGAAGAAATGAAGAAGCCATCATAGTAAAAAAAAAACAAAAACAAAAACAAAAACAAAAAACATAGGGTGAAATGCAGTACTTGGATGCAATCTCAAAAATGACAGAATGATCTCTGTTTCCAAGGCAAACCATTCAATGTCATGGTAATCCAAGTCTATGCTCTGACCAGTAGTGCTGATTAAGCTGAAACTGAATAGTTTTGTGAAGACCTACAAGATCTTCTAGAACTAACACCCAAAAAAGAAGTCCTTTTCATTATAGGGGACTGGAATGCAAAAGTAGGAAGTCAAGAAACACCTGGAGTAATAGGCAAATTTGGCCTTGGAGTACAGAATGAAGCAGGGAAAAAGCTAATAGAGTTTTGTCATGAGAATGCACCAGTCATAGCAAACACCCTCTTCCAACAACACAAGAGAAGACTCTACATATGCACATCACCAGATGGTCAGTACTGAAATCAAACTGATTATATTCTTTGCAGCCAAAGATGGAGAAGCTCTATACAGTCAGCAAAAACAAGACTGGGAGCTGACTGTGGCTCAGATCATGAACTCCTTATTGCCAAATTCAGACTTAAATTGAAGAAAGTAGGGAAAACCACTAGACCTTTGAGGTATGACCTAAATCAAATCATTTATGATTATACAGTGGAAGGGACAAATAGATTTAAGGGACTAGATCTGATAGACAGAGTGCCTGATGAACTATGGATGGAGGTTCATGACATTATATAGGAGACAGGAATCAAGACCATCCCCAAGAAAAAGAAATGCAAAAAAGCAAAATGGCTGCCTGAGGAGGCCTTATGAATAGCTGTGAAAAGAAGAGAAGTGAAAGGGAAAGGAGAAAGGGAAAGATATAAGCATCTGAATGCAGAGTTCCAAAGAATAGCAAGGTCTTCCTCAGGAATCAGTGCAAAGAAATAGAGGAAAACAACAGAATGGGAAAGACTAGAGATCTCTTCAAGAAAATTAAAGATACCAAGGGAACATTTCATTCAAAGATGGACACAAAAAAAGACAGAAATGGTATGCACCTAACAGAAGCAGAAGATATTATGAAGAGGTGGCAATAATACACAGGGGAACTGTACAAAAAAGATCTTCATAACCCAGATAATTATGATGTTGTGATCATTCACCTAGAGCCAGACATCCTGGAATGTGAAGTCAAGTGAGCCTATGAACAAAGCTAGTGGAGATGATGGAATTCCAGTTGAGCTATTTCAAATCCTAAGAGATGATGCTTTGAAAGTCCATACTCATTATGCCAGCAACTTTGGAAAACTCAGCAGTGGCCACAGGACTGGAAAAGGTCAATTTTCATTCCAATCCCAAAGAAAGGCAATGCCAAAGAAGGCTCAAACTACTACACAATTGCACTTATCTCACACGCTAGTAAAGTAATGCTCAAAATTCTCCAAGCAAGTCTTCAACAGTACGTGAACCATAAACCTCCAGATGTTCAAGCTGGATTTAGGAAACGCAGAGGAACCAGAGATCAAATTGCCAACATCCACTGGATCACCAAAAAAGCAAAAGAGTTCCAGAACAACATCTACTTCTGCTTTATTGACTATGCCAAAGCCTTTGACTGTGTGGGTCATGACAAACTGGAAAATTCTTAAAGGGATGGGAATACCAGACCACCTGACCTGTCTCTTGAGAAATCTGTATGCAAGTCAGGAAGCAACAGTTAGAACTGGACATGGAACAACAAACTGGTTCCAAATAAGAAAAGGAGTACATCAAGACTGTATATTGTCACACTGCTTATTTAACTTATATGCAGAGTATATCATGAGAAACGCTGGACTAGATGAAACATAAACTGGAATGAAGATTACCGGGAGAAATATCAATAACCTCAGATATGTAGCTGATACCACCGTTATGGCAGAAAGCGAAGAACTAAAGAGCCTCTTGAAAGTGAAAGAGGAGAGGGGAAAAGGCTTTACTCAATGAGTAAAATTCAGCATTCAAAAAACTAAGATCATCCGGTCCCATCAGTTCATTGTAAATAGATGCAGAGACAGTGAGAGACTTTATTTTGGGGGGGGAACTTCAAAATCACTGCAGATGATGACTGCAGCCATGAAATTAAAAGACACTTACTCCTTGGAAGGAAAGTTATGACCAACCTAGACAGCATATTAAAAAGCAGAGATATTACTTTGCCAACAAAGGTCCATCTAGTCAAGGCCATGCTTTTCCCAGTAGTCATGTATGGATGTGAGAGTTGGACTGTAAAGGAAGCTGAGTTCCAAAGAATTGATGCTTTTGAACTCTGGTGTTGGAGAAGATTCTTGAGAGTCCGTAGGACTGCAAGGACATCCAACCAATACATCCTATAGGAAATCAGTCCTGAGTGTTCTTTGGAAGGACTGATAACTAAAGCTGAAACTCCAATACTTTGGCTACCTGATGGCAAAGAACTGACTCATTTGAAAAGGCCCTGATACAGGGAAAGATTAAAGGCAGGAGAAGTAGGGGACGACAGAGGATGAGATGGTTGGATGTCATCACCAACTCAATTGACATGAATTTGAGTAAACTCTGGGAGTTGGTGATGATCAGGGAGGCCTGGCATGCTACAGTCTGTGGGGTCCCAAAGAGTCAGACACAACTGAGAGACTGAACTGACTGAATGAAAAAACAGATCATTTTCCTAAATAAACTGCTGAGTAAAGATATTTGGTGTTCTCACTAGGACATATGTATGTAACGGCTGAATATTTCTACATTTATTTCAGACACATTCTTGCTAATAATCCATTTCAGTTACAATTTTACCTCCAACAAAGAACTTAGGTGGTCAATATTAGTGTCTTACAACAATGCTTATCCTTTAGTAAAATTTTACTGACGTTTACAGAGCATTTATGTAAATTTTTTTTGTGATTTTTTGTTGCAAACCTGGTGCAGAGTACCTAAACTAGTAGCTACTTGATCAGACATGATATGTGGTTATTAAATAGTATGCTGTTAAACAGAACAGGACATTTAGAGTAAGACAAGATTTGATTTGGTTACATCACTGTTTGTGCCACCTATGGAAACTTGGATCTACAACTGTGAGTATAGGAGTTGATCATTAGACATTAGAGTTAACTTGAAAATATAATTTTTGTTTCATTTTACTAAGGAAAAGACATTTCTATCTTTCATAGAAATGTAAAAGAGAGAAATATAGACATATGCAATTTATAATTGATATAAAATATATAAGTACAGTTGACTCTTGAACAATTTGGAGTAGTTAGGGATACCAATAGGCTTCCCAGGTGGCTCTAGTGGTAAATAACCCTGCTGCTAGTTCAGTAGACTAAGAGATGAGGGTTTGATCCCTGTGTTGGGACGATCCCCTGGAGGAGGGCATGGCAGCCCATTTCAGTATTGTTGCCTGGAGAATCCCATGGACAGAGAAGCCTGGTGGCCTACAGTCCATAGGGTCATAGAGAGCTGGGCACAATTGAAAGTGACTTAACACATGTGCACACAGGGACACCAACACCCCCTACTCAGGTAAAAATATGCACACTACCGCTGCCTCAAAAACAAAGGAATTGACAAATGACTCACCCAAGGAAAGCAAGGTGAGATAGCATGAATGGATCAAGACTTAAATCCTAGTTCTTTTGAATCCACATACTGAGATCTCAAATTCAACACAAACTTTTCTCCTCACTTAGTTAACTTAAAGATCTGTAAAATGAAAATACAGATACTGTATTTATTGAAAAAATTTTGTATATAAGTGAACCCATGCAGTTCAAGCCCATATTATTCAAGGGTAAACTGTGTGTATTTTTATACAAATACACATATGTGTATGTGTGTGTGTGTATATACACACACACACATATATATATATGTAATAACATAAAGGCATTCACACTAAAAGTGAGCTACTAAGTCATGTGCATGATGTAATTCCCACCCTTTGCATTTTGCTTCTGGTAAGGAGTAAATGTAGTTCATGTGGTATGGTAGAAAGTGTTTGTACTAGGTTAGGAGCCCTCAGTTCAAGTAGACACAGAGAATCTTCCATGTTCTCCTCTCTAAATGTGGTTCAATTACAAATTTTTGAAAGCAGAGTTCTTTGGGCTCTATTATTCTGCAATACATGTTATAGTCTGACCTTCCTATGACTGTAACTAAATAAAAATGAATACAATTTTAAAAGTTTCAAATAATTATTAAACTTGTGGCTAGTGAAAACATATTTTTACTAGCTCTCGAATAATATTTTGGAACTAAAAATAATTTTTAAAACAGAAGAACATGTCTTCTGAAAATATAACCCACACTCAGAATGGGCCTCTGAAAGATTAATTTTTCATCTTAATATTCTTTTTATCATACTACTTTAATTTTTATTCTAAATAAAAAGACAAAGAATAAGAGTGCTTGGAAAAGGTTAAATACCATGATTTACTTGGCTGTATTTGTTGATGGGTCATCCAAATATCAAGGAGAAACTATGCAGTTTGGAAAGTCATTCTTTCTTGTTATTGAAAAGAAGAGACATCTTGCTGCATCCTTTAATGTAGCTACATCAGTATTTATTTTCCTTAGTAAGGATTTCAACAGACATAAAAGTGGATGACTGGTGAGAGAATGGAGACCCCTACCACTTTAAGGGTAAAGGGTGTGCAGACAGACTCACATGACCCCAGACCCTCTGCCTGCTGAGGGGCTGCACTCAAAAAAAATTGTCTGCATTTGTGCAGACTGCCTGAACCTAGCTGGGACTATGGAGTCCTCCCCCTCAGTCTAGAGTATTTGTGGTTATGGTATTGGGGAGAGATACATTTTGGAATGGTAAATGAGCATGTAATATGTTTAACTGGTTTATACAGTGACATATTTGGGGGAAGATAATGTTTAATGATCTCTTGAAAATGTTGACCAGGATACCATCAGTTACACACAAAATGAAAAAGACGCAAACTTTGGATGACAATTTTCTGGTTACTATAACAACCACCGAACGAGCTCCATGATATTTACAATTTGAGACCTGAAGAACAGCAGGACTTCAGCTGGAACTTCTGAGTTTTGCCCAGTGTTTCCTCAGAACTGTTAATTGGTCCAGGTTCGGCATGCCAGTAAAGTTCTCATGAAACTTAACTAGGGCTAGCTGAAAACTTGGCATTTATTCTTGGAAAAAAAAATCATCTTGAGTTTGCTTAAAGGTCTGTGAACCTCAGGAGACCTCTCAGTGACCCTTCCTACAGTGTGGTGGTTTCTAGTGATATCTGAAACCAAGAATGTTTTGTGAAGGATTTGAGTTTCATTTGGAAAGCCATATCTAATCCTACATACTGCCTAATGAATTAAAAGTCTGGTCCTCCTTGGATCCTCATAGCACTCATAGCAGTGCTATGTGTAAAATTCATGACTTTTACTACAGAGTAAAATAGCACCTCTCAATTAGTCGTTTCAAAACGTCTTCTCACATTTTAAAAAAATATGCTTTGTGCCTGTATGTATCCTATCATCGCTTTTATCTAAAATATAGGCATGCACTAAGTATCACTTATAGCTGTAGCACAATTTCTGCTAAATAACATAATTATTGTAACATAAGTATTTTATTGATATTATTACACATTCTGAAAGTATTTCATGTATTTTGAGGATCAAAATAATCCCAAGAATAACAAGTTTTGACTATGTGGAGCCAGGGAAAATAGCTACTTCCTAAATAATAAGTGGATGGCCTCCAGGTGTTGAGTGGGACACTGGTAGGCCTGGACTTCTCATTCTCTTTTTATCGCTCACAAGGACACACACAGATCCAGGTATATGCACTTTTCTGAAGCATGTGGGAATTACCTCCCACATTGAAATCATTGACTGAAATCACTCAATGAATAAGAATATTTAATGATAAAAAATATTTCCAAAAAGTATTAGAAATACTTTTTGTATTTCTAATATTTTTGTATTTTGTATTTTTGTATTCTCCTTGAAAATTAAGGAGAATATGCATTATTTTAAATTGGCTAAGAGATATGAATTCAAAATATCCTGCTTTCCTTTCTGAATTTTTTAGTGACTTTTTTGATCTAAGTGAATTTTTAGCTGTTTTAAGGATTTGTTGTTCACTGTTGGTTTTTTTTTTTTTTTTTTTTTACTGTTTTTGTATCTTAAATTCTTAGATAAAATGCCTGAGAAGAGTTAACATTCTTTATGCTTCCATGCCTGTTTAGACATCTTTAGTTTAGAGCCTGTTTCTATTTTAGGAATTGATAGAAATGATTTAAGAAAAGTAATCTATATGAGGACTGTTAAGAAAATACGTGTGTATATACATTTCTTTCAGTTCTGAGCACCTATGCAACTATAAAGATAAATATTTTTATATTGATGATGTCTGATTCTGATGGCCAAAGAATTAAAGACAAGTTTCTACTAGTCTCAAAAAAAAATAAAATGAAATCATAGTTAGAAATCACTTTATAATAATTTGATATACAGGCACTAATACTTTCTTTTCTACTAAATTTTTGACCCTGTACAGCCACATACAGTTCACTGTACATTTTTTTTTTATTTGAAAGTTTTAACATTGAATTTTAAATAGATTTATCAATTCATAGGACTTCTCAGGTGTCGCAGTGATAAGGAATCTACTCGCCAATGAGAAAGATCCAAGAAACACAGGTTTGATCCCTGGGTTGGAAAGATACCCTGGAGAAGGGAATGGAAACACACTCCAGTATTCTTTCTGGGAGAATCCCATGGACAGAGGGGCCCTACAGTCCTTGGGGTCACAAAGAGTTGGACATGACTACACACACATAGCACATCAATTCATATCTTATGAGATATGCTCTATATTTACACAGAGCACTTTCCAATTGGATGGCATATCTGTGGATAGACTCACCAGGGGCACAGCCTCTAATTTTAGGACCTCCTGTTAGATTTTCTTTCTTGATCCACGAGGCTTGATGAGCAAGTAGAACATCAACGTCACACGTCACAGAGGTGATTCTGAAAGATGTGACCCTACTACAAACTCTATAAGGTCATCTTTTTATCAACATAGACTGTTGAAGAGAAAATGTGTCTCTAGTAAATTTTTAAGAACAAAGAGCCTCTCCCTTTTCAATGATAAGGCAGTTGTTAACAAAGGACAACATATAATCAAGGGAAAAGGAATGCGGTCCATGACCTTTGGACCATGCCATGCACAAGTAGATGCTGGAAGTGGTCTAAGCCAAGTCATCACCAGTGATCTTAAGCTCCAGCTGCCCTTATGATTATAGGTGTTTCTAAATCACCTCTAAACCACCACTCATGTATTTCAGGTCTTTCAATAAACAGTTAACTTCTTAGGGAGCTTGTCATGTAAATCTCCAAATTTTCTTGTAACATCTTAGCTATAATCCATCTTAGTAAATCTCAGTAATTTTTTGTTTTACTTCTCACTGATTTGTTGTCAAGGCAAATGCTTTGTTCTGCCACCAGAAGTCATGGGTCTGTCTATCTTACCGTCGTTGGTTTCTGATTCCTGTTATACTACAACCTCCTGATAGAAATACATGAAATAGTATCAATAATTTAATTATTTTGTGTAATTTCTTTGCATAATTCTCACAACATACATTTCCATACATCTGGTCACTAACTGGTTGTGTGGGTCACTATGCCCCAAACTTGCTTTTTTTTATTCTATTAAATATATTATATATATCTACTCATAGATATATACTTTTGTAGAATGAGGCTAATTGATATGAATTATAGTATAGTTCCACATTTTTGTAAGATACAAAGTTATTTCTAAAGAAATCATTTTCTTCCCAGAATGTTAGGCCATTTGCAGGATTGAAAGTTTGCCTTTTGAGGAAGGCATGAGAAGATGATGATTTTTGATGAAATACCATATAGAAAACAGACAAGCTTGTCTTTGAAGATAAAGATATCTTAACTCAACAAAGAATAGATGAGGCCTGTCAAAGCATCATTGTCAATGACAGTATTTTTACCTCTTTCTACAATTGCTAGCAAAAGTGATTTCATTTCAGACAAAGATAATATGAGAAAGCACTGTTTGGCCCATATGCGACCATTGAACTATCCAAAGGTTTTTTTTTTCTTTTCTGCCAGCTAAATTCACTTCTTAAAAAATGGCATATTTTCTCCTTTAGCTATACAGAAGCAGCAATGTGTTGATGGAGGGGAATCAAGCTCACCAGGAGTGCAATATCTAGAGATAATTTTCCTTAAGGCAGAGTGTTCACATACTCAAGATGCCGGGTCATTCTGGGGGCAGAGCTTGCAAGAGACAGATTTCAAAAGAGACTTGGTATTGGGAGAATTTGCCTACTTCAGGCCATGCACTTACGCTGAGTTTTGAAGCAAGTTATTTATCTACACTTCTTGGAACCTAGGGAGACTTTGGGAGGAGTAATTTAAGGAGTCTGCTTCTTTTCAGCTTGTTTCTTCTTGGCCCAGAGGATTTTGTGATATAAGAATAGGCAAAGTGTAATCAGCTAAATGGCAGGCAGAGTTTAGGAAGTTTTTCTTATATTTTCTCTTTTAATTCACAAAGTAAGCTCTTGAGATAGAAACTAACTATCATTGTTTGTTGGGGCTTCCCTTGTAGCTCAGCTGGTAAAGAATCTGCCTGCAATACAAGAGACCCCAGTTTGGTGTCTGGGTTTGGAAGATCCCCTGGAGAATTGCCTGGAGAATCCCATGGACAGAGGAGTCTGGCGGGCTACAGTCCTTGGGATTGCAAAAAGTCGGACATGACTGAGCAACTAAGCACAGCACAGCATCACTATTGTCATCCACTTTCTGAGATGGAGAAACTGATGTACCAGGAGTTAGGTAGCCTGTTGGAGGGCATGCATGCTCAGTTGTGTCTGACTTGTTGTGACCCCATGGACTGCAGCCTGCAAAGGATTTGGAGCTTAGCACATAGGAAATGCTTAATACATGCTAATTATAATGCTAAACTTTCTTCAAAGAATTTTTATTATGTAATAATTCAATATGATCACAGAAATTATATGTATACATTCAAGTAATCAGACTTTTATATTTGAAATAATTTTTCAAGAAGGACTTTATTATACCCTAGACACAATCTATTGTGTGTGTATTTTTATGCTGAACGTAAGAGGAAGGCTGAGTTCCTCTTTGATGGTGTAAAATGTCATGATTCCATATAGCATCATGATCTGGCCTTATTTCAAAAGGCCAGATCTAACGGTGCTGTCTAGCTTGATTTATTTGGGCCTATTTTAATCAGGACCACTTTGCAGTACAAACTAAATAGCTTTAAGGAGGATCTGTCTCCGGGAAGCGCACTGTCATTTTGGCTCTGGATGTTTGTTGAAGAGGTCCTCATTCGTGCTCCCACAGCAGAATGCATCCTGCCCTGTAATCAGGCTTCTTACAGCTCTTCATCTATGAGTCAGGCAGGAACTTGATGGGAAGAAAAGGAAAAGCAAGATCAACCACTGTCATGGCACAGATAATACTGTGACAATGGATAAACAGGAGCACAGGAGTGCATGCATGATACAAACTCAAGAGAGTCTGCTCTTGTAACTCAGAGTTAGGTTGTCCATGTGGAGCCTCCACCAATGTGTGGAGCACTGCGCTGTAACCCCCACCGATGATTAAGACTGTAGGAATAGAATGACCATGAGTAACAAATACTGCATGGAATTTGGTGGAACTTGCAACCTCCATCACCAACCTTTTTTTGGATCCAATGTTCTAAGGAATAGTAGTCATCTTATAGCTGAGTGAAGGAGTTTGAGAGCAGATAAGAGACTCATGTGAAATTCTGTACCATATGAGTTGAGGAAGAATCATTGATCTCAGAGCCCAATTCTTTCTACTGTATACTCTGCCTCTGATCAAAATTAAAATGAAAAATGCTTTTGGATCATGAGCCAATGATCCAATAATTCAATACTTAAGGAAGATCAATATTGTATCATAAAGAACATTCTGAGAAGATATCATTGGATGACTAGTTCATAAGCTGGCACTCAGCATGAATAGGCTCTTATGAATAGACATCATAAAGATAATAGGAATTGATCTTCTGTCCTTTCAGAGTTGATTTGAGTTAGAGAGGTCAAAGGTAAAATACATTAGAAGCAATTTGAAAGCAAAAATGAAAGCATGTGATAAAACAGTCTGGCGATTTGGGTGGTTAGAGTTGTCCATACACATTGATGAATGGTCAGGGATAGAACAGGCAGGGGCTCTCTTACTTATTTCCTGGGTCTCCTGTCTTCTGGTGCTCCAGCTGTTTCTTAGAGGGAGGCATGATACTGGGAATACTGGTCGAATGGATAGGCTGAGACTCAACCATGTTATATGGAAAAGTAGTAGACATGGCCTTAAAAATTAGCATGACTTTTTTTCTTTTGCGTTTAAATCTAGAAGCATTAGGATGAGTATACATGTGTGCATGCTAGGTCACTTCAGTTGTGTCCAACTCTTTGTGACTCCATGGACTATAGCCCACAGGCTCCTCTGTCCATGGGATTCTTCAGGCAAGAATACTAATGTGGATTGCCATAACCTCTTCCAGGGGATCCATGCCCTCTTCCAGGGGATTCCCAACCAAGAGATCAAATCTACACCTCTTATGTCTCCTGCATTGGCAAGTAGGTTCTTTACCACTAGAGCCGCCTGGGAAGCCCAAGTATATGTGTAAAGTCTGCCAACATTAAGGGTAAAATAAACAACTAGTAAAAAAGCCATATAACTGAGGAGCATATTTCCATTTAACAAGGAAAAGAGCAAAGAGAGGCCAGGAAAGTGAATCTAAAGAAATAAAATGATTTATCACAAAATGTAATGACTCAACATGGCTAAGGGAGAAAGGAATACATTATTATACACTGCTTCCTGTGCTCAAGAATTTGTGGCAGATGGAGCACCTCCCTTGTTCATTTCTCTCTGGTCTGTCTTTCTCTTTCCAACAGGCAAAAAATAAAATAAAATGAAAACACTTATAGAGCAAGAGAAAACCTGGGACTTGGGCGGGGGGTGGGGTGGGGGTAGGGGTGGGATGTCCATCTCAAAGCCAGACAGGCACAGTTGCTACTGGCTGCATGCATTTCACAGCTTGGTGCTGAGTTCTGCAGCTGCCAAGTCCATCCAAGAGTGACTATAAACACTCTTGGCCCCAGTGGAGTCAGAGATCCAGAAGGCTGACAGAGAGCCCGTGCACCGATTTCCAGCAGGGGATGGGGACAGGCCAAATCCGAATAGAATTACACGTGTGTGACAATTCCTACTGTAATCACACCCTCCTTTTTACTGTGACCAGGCTGGGTCTAGAAAGGCAGCCATGGCAATCTGTGTCATCAGAGAAGGCTGGTGGCAATGTGCAGCCCAGCTCAGCATCTAGGAGAGCTTAGGTAGGCATGTGCTTGCTCCAAGAGGGGGTCACCTAAAAGGGCTGCCTAAGCTACCAGGTGGAAGAAAGAGAAATGTTTTTTGCAGATGTATGCCCCATGTTTAATAATGATAAAGCTTTTGTAATCCTTTGGACTGTAGCCCACCAGGCTCCTCTGTCCAAAAGAACTGTCTCTTATGTCTCCTGCATTGGTGGTTCAGACGGTAAAGAATCTGCCGGCAATGTGGGAGACCCCGGTTTGATTCCTCGGTTGGGAAGATCCCCTGGAGAAGGGAATGGCTATACACTTAAGTATTCTTGCCTGGAGAATTCCATGGACAGAGGAGTCTGACAGGCTATAATCCGTGGAGTCTCAAAGACTGAGACATGACTGAACGACTAACATACATACGCATATTGGCAGGAGAGTTCTTTACCACTAGCACCACCTTGGAAGCCCTTAATTAGGTATAGCAGGAATAAAATGCTTTAAAAACTAAGGATTTTGAGAAATCTTACTGAGCAGGGCGCACATAAATACATATAGTAATTCAGGGAAAGAATGATATTAAATAATAAAGAAAAGATCTCAAGTTCAAAATAGTTTCATGTAGTCATCTTTCAAATATTTTTAGTATGTATGCTCTCCCTTAAATTTTCTTCTTCTTTCTCTTTTACCCCTCCTTCCACTCATTTAGCCATAGCTTTCTGATATTGGGCATGACATCATCAAACTGGAAGAGTTTCTGAGTTGGCAAATGTGTGTACCCAAACAAGGGAGCTTAGCAGTGTTAGACAAGGACTAGCACCAGGGTATACTTCAACTGAACTGGGAATGGAAAAGGCCTTTTTCTGCTTGAACCTCAATCATGAATTAGCGTTTGCTTCCAATAGGAAGGTTGCTTATGTCAGGAAATGGAAGTACAAAAGCAAAGACATAGAGTCCTTAGATAACAGAAGAAGCTGCTTTTGGGTTGAGTGGTATATGAGAGTGCTGGCATTTGATTTTGCTTGGAAGAACAGTACACAGATAGCAATATCTGAGCATTTAATTGAAAGTCTTTTAAAGAATTACAGTATTAACGACAGAAAATAACCCACAGACAAGTACAGACTTTGAGAGTAAGTGGTTAGAAACTTTTATAGTACTTTGAACATTTTTCTATGTCTGCTGAGAATCACATAATAAATAATTGGAGCTTGTGTTTCATGTCTTTAGTGATATTTAATTTTTCAGATATTCATCTTATGATATCTTACAAAGTTATCAATCCATGAAGGATAAAGAATAAAAATGTCCTTGACCCTAATCGCTTGCACACTGCTGACTTAATAAGGCTTTAATAAGGCTGCCTGTGCCTTCTCCAATTATTTTTGCACACACACATGCTTAGTTCAAAGGTCAGTGTTTAAAGAGGAAACCAAGATGAAATTTATTAATACCATATCATGATCCTGAAGAAGAGCTTTTAAAGGACACAAAATCTGCTTTCGAAACGTATCTGCTGAGCTAGTTCAACCATGTAGGGAAAAAAATTAAAACAGAGGGTTTGAGAAAGTGGTCACTATTTAATGATACAAGCAACTGCTCTTGTGGAAAAATCATCATTTCAGCACCTTTGGGCACTGTAGAAGGTTATTGGGGGTAAGACTTCTTTTTAAACCGTTTAAAATTAGAGCTATTAACACAGTGTGAAATAAATACTCATTTTTCTGGGTAGAAATTCACTTCACTACTTTTTTAGCAATCTATAATCATCTTTTAGCAATCCATAATAATCTTTTAGCAATATTACTTTTTCCCTTCCCTTTTTTTCTATACTTTTCTTGTCTTTTGTCCCTTTCTTCCTCTGTATCTGTGCTGGGTTGTTGAGAGTTAGAGAAGTATAGGCTTTATATTTTATTGTTTACTGGAACTGAATTTGGAATAGATTTTCTCTTGTTAAGTATGTCATAGGTGATACAAAGCTTCCACTCTTCTATGTCTATAAATAAATTTATATGGTTTAATACTTCCTGATGTCAGTCCATTGGACATTCTTGGAGAGGAGTTTTTATATAAAGTCACAATAACATGATAAAATACAGTAGAAAGTAACAAGATAACCAAGCTGGAAAAATTAATTTTTAAAATGTCATTTAAAGTAATTAATGAGAGATGATACATAAATTTTATTTTGACATGTTTAGGTATGTAAATATGAGGACTTGCTTCTGTACAGAAATGAATATGTTGAACCTTGCAGTTATTTTTCACTTCTTGTCAAACAAGTTTTTCTATTAATGTTCACATTATCTCTAGCAGTTGTTTCCAGCCTAGCCAGTTATCACAATTGCCTGGGGAACTACCAAATAAAAATCTCTGGAGGTGAGACCTGGGAATCTTTAAGCTAAAAATCCTCTGTAAGCGATTTTAATGAACATTTTAGTTTGGGAAATACTTGAATGGAAGCAATAGTCCCAAAAGGGACAAGAACTAAGTTAACATTTTACAAGCACCTTAATTCAATGTAGGAAGTTCCATTCCTTCTTGAATTTCTATAGTATCCTCTTAAGACATCGAGTAACCCATGTGTCATGTATCCTGTATGAATCCCTCATATAATCTCCTTAAGGATGAGGAAATATTTTCTTTTATTGCTCTCTCCCATATGGTTATTGCATTGCACTGATGAGGCATTTAATTAACATCACCGAGTAAATTGTCATTCCCAAGATAAATTGTGGCTAAAATAGGGAGTAGAGCATTAACAAGAGATGGTACAAAGTTATTACACACTAGAGGCTTCCTTGGGCAATCAGTTGCTTGTGGAAATTGTTGCTCATCTGAGAATTCCTAACCAATAGGAAATTGTCAGGACTCTGTACATGAATATGGAGTCCTTAGATATCTCAAAAGGAGGACACAGAGTTGTAAGAACACAAAGAGATTATCCAAAGCATGGTCTTCTGGGAAAAAAAAAAACATTTTAAGTGAAAAGATAAATTTATAACTCATATACTCCACACTAAGGAACCTCCAGAGAATTCTCAGACTCACATAAATGCTGCTTCCAAGTGCCAATACAAAATTATTGCTATTGAAAAAAGCAGACAATTAAAAAAATTTAATCTTGGTGAATTAGACATGTAAAATAAGAACTAATTGAGGCAATCATTTAAAAAATACATCATAATTTCTAAAGCATCTGCAATTTCATTTCAAGATATGGGATTATTGTTTCTATTAAAATGACACTATTAAGATAAACAATATCTTTATTGTTATTTTCAAAATTTATCATAAATAGTTGCTTGTAGTGGCAAAATTATGACACTGTCTAACATTGCCATACTTGGCAATGAACAGTTCTCTATCATCTAAGAAAATTCTTCTTACAAGGCATTAGGCCAAACTGAAAAATATTGGTAAGTATGAAAGAATTGCATTGCTAATAAATGTGCTCTAAGGTCTTCCCTGGTGATCCAGTGGTTAAGACTCTGCACTTCCAATACAGGGGGCACAGGTTCCATCAAGGTGTGCAAAAAAAAACAAAAACACGTACAGTTCGATGGCTCTTAAAAAAGTACTCTAAGTGCAAGGTAGAGTCTGAGAGCTGCCTTTTTCAGTTCAGTTCGGTCACTCAGTCGTGTCCAACTCTTTGCGACTCCATGGAATGCAGCACACCAGGCTTAACTGTCCATCACCAACTCCCGAAGCCTACTCAAACTCCAGTCCATTGCATCAGTGATGCCACACAATCATCTCACCCTCTGTCGTCCCCTTCTCCTCCAGCAATCTTTCCCTGCATCAGGGTCTTTTCCAGTGAGTCAGTTCTTCCCATCAGGTGGCCAAAGTATTAGAGTTTCAGCTTCAGCATCAGTCCTTCCAATGAATATTCAGGACTGATATCCTGTAAGATGGACTGGATGGATCTCCTTGCAGTCCAAGGGACTCTCAAGAGCCTTCTCCAACACCACAGTTCAAAAGCATCAATTCTTCAGTGCTCAGCTTTCTTTATAGTCCAACTTTCACATCCATACATGACTACTGGGAAAACCATAGCTTTGACTAGATGGACCTTTATTGGTATTTTACATTTCCTATTTTTCATATGTTTCTAAGATTGTACTTTAAAAAATGTCGCCTTCATCTGTTTTTTTTTTCATTCCTATTTCATTGGATTAATCAATCTCAAAGATTTGCAGAACAACACAGTACATGACACCCCGATAAAAAACAGTCACTCTGCTTTTCTGGCATTTATTCACATAAATATTAACTTCATACTTCACACAATTTAAGGGGTAATTGTATAGTTCCCACAAAAACTGATCTCACCAAAGACTGCCCAACACAAAGCTATGGGTTGAGTCTAACAGCGATCTCCTTCTTCCTCACAATTTAACTTCTTAGGTGTCAATTATCCTCAAGCAACGCTCCATCCCACCTGCTCTCTCCGTGTAACATTTTGGTTGCCATGCTTTAAAATTACCTGACTTGTGGCTTATTATGTGAACAAGCCAATCAACTTTCTGTCTGTAATACTTAAAGGGCTTTATATCCCATTAATATATGCATTGTATGGTGTTTTAGAAAGTATTTTATAGAAGAAATATAAAGTGAAAGGGTTAGCTGCTCAGTCGTGTCTGACTCTTTGCAACCTCATGGACTGTAGCCCGCCAGGCTCTTGTGTTCATAATTCTCCAGGCAAGAATACTGAAATAGGTAGCCAATTCCTTCTCCAGGGGATCTTCCCAAACCAGGGATAGAATCCAGGTTTCCTGCATTGCAGGCAGATTCTTTACTGTCTGGGGCTTCCCTTGTGGCTTAGCTGGTAAAGATCTGCCTGCAATGCTGGAGACCTGGGTTCTATCCCTGGGTTGGGAAGATCCTCTGGAGAAGGAAAAGGGTACTCACTCTAGTATTCTGGTGTGGAGAATTCTGTGGACTGTATAGTCCCTGGGGTTGCTAAGAGTTGGGCAAGACTGAGTGACTTTCACTTTTCTTTAACATCTGAGCCACCAGGGAAGCCCAGGAAGAAATTAAGCCAATGTTAAACTACCTGTTACAGGAGAGTTTATAATCAAAATCAAGAATTCATTTTCCAAATTTATTCTCACTTCCACCTTTCTCCCCAGGAGCAATATTTTCACACATGTCAGCATTTGGTCTTCTTGCAGTTACCTGTCTCCCAAGAACATCTTCACTACTATATCTTTATAAAATTTAGAAAATTTTACTGCTGTCTTCTTTTATAAATGAGGATTTAGTTTACTTATCCAACCTCAATATTCCCTAACACCTTTCCCATTTAATAGTTATTTTACTATTCTAGTTCTTCTACTGTTTCTTTTCTAAGTTTAGTTATTGAAAACTTGATTCCCTGTTCCATCACAAATAACTAATGCTCAGAGCAATACATTAAGGATATTGGCACTCATTTTTTTTACATTTTTCCTCCCTACTTTATCTTTCCACCATTTGTTCAAGTTACATTAAATTTTATATTGCTAACTTGATAACATTTCTATCTAGTTCTATATTCCAAATATAATCTTAGGTGCTTAACCTGTAGAATAAGTTTAAAAGTTGAAAACCAATAAGCTGTCTATGTCATCTTAATTATTTAGAATTTTTACACTATCTTGACCACAAAAATTTGGCTCATTGCATTGCAAAGTGGTGAGTTATGCTTATATTTTCTTCTTAGGTGTTCTCATGAATCAAATTTGGTACCACTCATGGGATAATATTTCTTTTTTATACCCAACCAATTATTCAAAATCATATTTAATTTTACTCATATTCAACTGGATTTTTTGCTTGATTTTTAAAAACTTTTCCCTATTTTCTATTGCTTTTGTTTTTTTCTTACTGAGATAAAATACATATGCTCTTTTCATTATATCCCTAATATGATCCAGGTTCTTTCTCATTCTGCTTATTTCTTGAACAGCATTGTGTTCTTCTTGCAGACATTCTTTTTCAGGGGCCACTACCTTCCAGTTTAATATATTGTTTTTTAGGCTTGTATGGAAGAAATTAGAATGATTGTTAATATTTCAGTTCATTTACTGGTTAATGGTAGAATTACACTAACTTGAAATTGCACACAGCCACATGACTTGCCTTGGGCAACAATATGTGAGTGAAAGATCCTAAAACCTGAAGAATATACCATATTCTTCCCCCTGATGTCAGGAAGGTTGAAAACTCCAAATTCAAGATCTCAGAGAGAGAAGATAAGAATCAGAGCCCTCATCCATTATTCATAAGATATTCATTTATTGAATACACAGTATATGCCAGATTGTGTGTGTGTGTATGTATCAATCTATGCCTACAGAAAAGCCTAGACAATTTATTAGGCTTTTGAAGCTATAAATTATATATTCAGTCACCTGAGATTTTAGGACAGAGCTATACCGCAGAGCCTGACAATGATTCTAGAATTGAGCAGAAGTTGGTACCCCATGGACTGCAGCCTACCATGCTCCTCCATCCATGGGATTCTCCAGGCAAGAGTACTGGAGTGGGTTGCCACTGCCTTCTCCTATAAGAAAAGTGGGGTTTGCCAAAGACAAATAGGAGGAATTAGAGGACCAGTGATCAGCATTCACAATCCCATTATTGGAATCAAGCAATAGATTCACTCAGGCAAGTTGGTGCTTTCACACGGCTGCACAGAGTTCCTCTTTGCTTATCTTCTAAAAGGAGAGTAGATCTGAGGTTATACCCACTTCATTTGTACCACCCTAAAAGCAAAACTTGTGGATATTAAAGCTATATAGCATGGTTCAGGCGAGCCTAGGAGAAGCTGGGAGTAAGGGAGAAGGGAGTCACAACTTCTCACCCTGGAATGTTCAAAGGCAGAGCCATTATCCACCCTTATCCATCCTTTCATCCAGTCATACATTCTCTTAAGGAGCATTGGTCATACCCTTGCCTCATATTATTTAGATGCTTAGGATACAGCCAGTGGTTAAAATGTCACACTTCTTGCTGATTTGATTTTAGATTCTAGAAAAAAGATAGAGTAAAAAAATTTGTAGTTTATCAGGTAAAGAAAATGTAATAAAGAAGAACAAAGTTGGGTGAGTGAGAATGAATGAGACAGAGGCTTGGTTCTTTCATTGTGCAGTTAGGAAAGGCATTCTAGGATGGGAAGGTTTGGGCAGAGGTAAGAAGGACATGAGATAGCTGCTTATTTGAATATTTGGAAGAAGACTTTTAAGCCGAGGGAACTCTAAAAATAGAGACCCTGAATCAGGGGCAAGCTTGCTAGGGAGCTGTGAGGACTTCAATGTGACTAAAGGGAAGTAGTCTAGTAGCCTTAGTAGTAAAGGAACCACGGGCCAGATCATCAGGGGACTTGTGGGTCAGGAAAGATTTGGTATTCATTCTGTGTGAGCTGTGAAACTACCAGAGAAATTTAAACAGAAAATGGCATGGTCTGACTTGCATTTTCAAAGACACATTTTTTTTTTTTTTTTGCAGAACATACAATAAGAGGCAAATTTAAGTTCAAAGTAATTTTTCCTCAAGACTGTAAAGTCTTATTCAGCTACATTTTAATGTTCTCTTTTGCTGATAAATTTGAAATGTGTTATTTTTATTCTTTAATTGGGAAGATTTTTTTTATTACTGAAATTTCATAATGATGTGTTTTGGATAATGATGTGCTTGTGTTTAAATTTTATCTTGCTCAGCATTTTGTGGAGCTTTTCAGTTTAGAGGCTTCTGTTCCTCATCAGTTCCTGGAACTATACTCTATTATTTTTTTGAAAAACATTTTTCCTCTGGATTTCCTGTATTCTTTTTTTTCCAGAAATTTTATCAAATATATTTAACTTTCTGTTTTAACCTCCTATATCTTTTCTATTTTAATTTTCCTTATTATAAAGTTAAATTTTTTGTATCTCCATTTCTATTAAAGTAGGAAAACAAGTTAGAATTAAAAGACTATGCCTCAAATAAAAGTGAGAACTTCTATAATTTTTTTGAAATTGAACAATAATATCCCAATGTAGTTAATACTTTTGATTTTCATTACTTTCCCAGTTTACTCCTTTCTGACCATTTTTTTTTACTAGATTAATTGGAGTATAATTGCTTTACAATGTTATGTTAATTTCTGCTGTACAACAAAGTGAATCAGCTATATGTATACATATATCCAGAGAAGGCAATGGCACCCCACTCCAGTACTCTTGCCTGGCAAATCCCACGGATGGAGGAGCCTGGTAGGCTGCAGTCCATGCAGTCACTAAGAGTCGGACATGACTGAGCGACTTCACTTTCACTTTTCACTTTCATGCATTGGAGAAGAAAATGGCAACCCACTCCAGTGTTCTTGCCTGGAGAATCCCAGGGATGGGGCAGCCTGGTGGGTTGCTGTCTATGGGGTCGCACAGAGTCGGACACGACTGAAGCGACTTAGCTGCAGCAGGAGCATACATATATCCCCTCCCTCTTGGACCTCCCTCCTGGGCCACCCCCTGCCCCATCTCACCCCTCTAGGTCATCACACAGCACCAAGCTGAGCTCCCTGAGCTGTACACCAGGTTCCCACTAGCTATCTATTTTACACCTGGTAATGTATATACATCCATCCTAATCTCCCAATTCATCCCATCCTTCCCTTCTCAGCACTTTGTCCATATGTCCATTCTCTACATCTGCATCTCTATTCCTGCCTTGCAGATAGATTCAGCAGTATCATTTTTCTAGATTCCCCATATATGCATTAATATATGATATTTGATTACTCTCCAAAATATACAAATAGTTCATGCAACTCAATATGAAAACCACAAACAGCCCAATCAAAAAATGAGTGGAAGACCTAAACAGACATTTTTTTCTAAAGAAGACATACAGATGACCAAGAGGCAGCAGTGAGATGTCACATCCTTTCTGATCTTAAGTTGATGGTCTTCTTTCTCTTAACTTTTAAATTATCATTAAAGTGGGATCTTAGCAAATAAAGGATAGATTTTTCCTGTAAACCTAACTTATTTTAATGATGTCCTTATCTAAGGGAGAAGAAAATAAGTATTTGTTCAGTCATTTCAGACTAGTCATATAATACAACAATTTTTTTTAAACTAAAGCCATCCCTGAATGATATTACCTATGTCTTTCAACTGAATCATTCAGTTTGTACAACATAACTGCTTAATTCAATAGCTGCCCTTAGATGCCAACTAAATGAAAATTCTTTGATTATAAAAGGGTTAAACCCTGCAGAATTATCTTAGAAGAGATTTCTCTCTAGGGTTTTGAATATGGACTTGACTTTGTCATTTCAAATATGAGCCATAGAAATCATTATTTACCCATCATTTAATTAAAATAAAATAAGATCAACCCTAAAATATTATATTGATATATTTTGAATCCCTTATAAAAATTTAAAGTGAGTGGACAAATATAGACAAAATAAGTTTAGAACAGTTTTTTGAAAGTGAATTGTTTAAGAATATAGGCATATATTTGGAGAAGGAAATGGCAGCCCACTCCAGTATTCTTGCCTGTAAAATCCCATGGATGGCGGAGCCTGGTAGGCTACCTTCCGTGGGGTCGCAAAGAGTCGGACACGACTGAGCGACTTCACTTTCACTTTCAGGCATATATTGCAATACGCATACATCATAGATATAGTTAGGTCATCTGTGATGATTTTAATGTATGGATATGCAATGATTTATAGACTATGTCATTAGATTTATGGAAATTTGATTTTGGAGAAAGTAAGTAGCTTGCCAAGAATCCCCTACTTGTAAGAGAGCCATGTTTTAAGTTTGTGAAGAACATCAAAATAGTGCTCATCTGCGACAGAGGACTGTTACAACCTAAAGAAGAAAAATATCAGGGACAGGTGCTACAGATTGATAGAGTTTAAAAATGAAACATTATGTTTCCAGCTGTAAAAGTAAGGCAGCGTCTGACCTATAAATATTCAACTTAGTTTTGTTTTTTTTTTTTTTGGTTTTTCTTTTCTTTTTTTTAATTTTTATTTATTTATTATTATTATTTTACTTTACAATATTGTATTGGTTTTGCCGTACATCAACATGCATCCACCAGGGGTGTACACATGTTCCCCATCTTGAACCCCTCTCCCACCTCCCTCCCCATACCATCCCTCTGGGTCATCCCAGTGCACCAGCCCCAAGCTTCCTGTATCCTGCATCGAACCTGGACTAGCGATTCGTTTCTTATAGGATATACATGTTTTAATGCCATTCTCCCAACTGAGTTTTAATCCAGGTAGTAGAAATATCTATACAATGGAATTGACTCAGTATACGGGGTTCTATGTGATTCTATATTGAGGTTCTATAAAATGTGTTTCCTTTTCCTCACACAATAATTAAAAAAAAAATACTAGTAGACATGTATTTGTTCTAAAAGAATATAGATCTATGCATCTGGGTAGAATTTAATTTGTTTTAGGAATGATCCTAACATATTTCTAAGTAATTTATGAGATTTTTCAAGTGATGATATTGCAAATGTGTAAAACTTTGGATTTCTCTTGAAAAAATTTTCATCTTCTTTCTCATAAAAATTATAGAAGTGGATGGTTTAAAGATACTGCATTGTCCCTATTCCTCATGCTAGCCATTTTCTACTCCTAAATAGAAGATTTTCTAGGGATTGAATCTTTTCAAATGCTTATTTTACTTCTATAAAACTTCTTTGGTGAGGTTGGCCTGTATTTTAATCAGTTTGTGCTCTTACTGTTGAGTTTTAAGAGTTTCTTTTTATATTTTGGATAACAGTCCTTTATTAGATAGGTCCTATAATTTTTTTCTCCAAATCTGTGGCTTGTCTCCTTATTCTCTAGTCATTAGCTTTTGCAGAGTGCAGAAATTTAAAATTTCAATGAATTTCACATTACCAATTATTTCTTTCATAGTTTGGTCATTTTCATATCCCAAATCATACAGTATTTCTCTTATGCTATCTTCTCATTTTATAGTCTTGAATTTTATATTTAGGGTCTATGATTCATTTTGAGTCAAATTTTGTGAAGAGTGGAAGCTCTGTCTAGATTCATTCTTTTGCAGGTGAATGTCCAATTTTTTCAGCACCATTTGTTGAAAAGACTATCTTGCCCCATTGTATTGCCTTTGCATGGTCTTTGCTCCATTATCAAATACCAGTTCACTCTATTTATGTGGGTCTACTTCTGGACTCAGTAATCTGCTCCATTGACTTATCTGTTTATTCTTTTGCCAATACCACACTGTCTTAATTATACTAAGTCTTAAAGTTGGATATTGTCATCTGCCAATTTTGATCTTTTCTTTTAATATTTTATTGGCTACTCTAGGTCCTTTACTCTCCAAATAAACTTTAGAATCAGTTTGTCGATATCCATGGTTCTGTTGGTTTTAATGACTTCAGTAATGGTGACTTGTATCCTTGTGTATTTTGTGATTTTTTTTCTTCTAGATTAAATTATTTGAACATTAATGTGTGGCAATTCTTTGAGGTCTCAATTTAGAGTATTATCCTCCAGAGAGGAAAAAAGGCTCTATCATAGGTTAGAGGGTAATGACAATCTATAATCAGATATGATATTTGTTGTACTTTTTGGGCTTCTACATATTTCTATTACATATCATCAATTTGGTCATATTTTCAGATACATACTTTTAGTTCCTCCAAAAAGTATTATTTTTTTCTAGATATGTAGTCTGCCATATTGTTAGAAATAGAACCAGGGAAAGACGAATGAACTATTCTGATTAGTGAATTTGGGAAAGGAGCTAGTCATTCAAACTCAGTTACTTATGGCCCCTGGATTGGGATGTCTAGAGACAGTGTACATGCTGCTGGTATTCTCTGGGAGATGGTAAGCTTAGTCTGTGTGGCTCTATTCAGTGGTTTGCCAGACCTGCCTGTGACTGGGTAGAGGATATTTGATGCTCTTTTTCTTTTTTTCTAATCCAGAAAAATATAAGCACACATTTTTGACAAAAAAGTTATTTCCCTTAATTGTCTTTGAGTTTTAAAGGTGACAGTTTTATCCCTTCCTTATGAATTTTGTGGCTCGGCAGTAAAGAATCTGCCTACAATGTGGGAGACTTGGGTTCCATCCCAGGGTCAGGAAAATCCCCTGGAGAAGGGAATGATAATCCACTCCAGTACTCTTGCCTGGAGAATTCCACTGGACAGAGGAGCCTGGCAGACTACAGTCCATGGGGTCACAAAGAGTCGGACATGACCGAGTGACTACACTATCATTGACTTCTGTGCCCATCAAGTTTTGAACATGAAAGAAGAAAGGGGTGATTCACTTTACCAATGTCCTCCTTAAATCCTACTTGTGTGATACTAACGTTGATAATAGGTGAATTTTGGTTAACAGTTTTTCATTTTATCTTTCTTATTTTTAACATTTTGGCATCATAATCTTCAGGTTTTCTTTTTATAAACAGCATATTTATGAATTTTTAAATGTCCTTTGAGTCTCTTTTTGCTATAATTAATCCATTCACTTACATTGAGATTACTGATATTTTATTTTTATCATCTTATGTGTCTTGCTTACTATGATTTTCTTTACTTAGTCCCTCTTGTGCCTGAATTTTTAAATTTTATTGCTTATTTTCCTAAGTTTTTCCTTGGTTCTATTTTCAATCTGATATTTTCTTTTATGAAAATATCTTGCTGGTGTTTTATGTTCTTATTCCTTTCCTCCATCTTTTTTTTGTCTTTTTAAAAATTTATGTATTTATTTTAACACCAAAACCATTTTGTATTGGGGTACAGCCGATTAACAATGTTGTGGTAGTTTCAGGTGAACATATGAAGCTGTTTAGATTTTTCTGTAATCTATTCTCTCAGTTGTTGTTTATGCTGAGGTCTTCATTTCTTAATCTCAAGTTTTTTTGACTACTAACTAAGCAGAGACTGTTTTCTGTGTTTTTGAGCCAGCACTCGTAGGTTTCCCCAAAGCCTGGTCTGTAGTTTGACTCTGTTCCAGATCAAGTTTTATATTAACATCTCATTGCAATGCTTCTGCCTGATCTGGGTAATGTGTCAGTTATCTTTGCTGCATAACAAATCACTCCAAAACCTAGCAACTTAAGATAACATCAATCATAAATGTATCTCACAGTCCCGTAGGTTGGCAAATTGGGCAGAGCTTGGTTGTTTCTTTTTGTGCTTGTCTCAGCTGGGCTCCCTCCCAGGTCTGTGGGTCAGAACCCAGGTCAACTGGAATCCAGTTGTTTGAGGAGTTGGTTAAGCTGAGATGGATGAATTCTACCCTCCAGAGTCTCTCATTTGCTGGCCAAACTGACTTCTTCAGAGGATAATCATCCAGTAAAGAGAGATGGCAATTCCCAGAGTGCCTAAGCACTCTTCCAGGCCCTACATGCAGCATATGTACTACCTTTTTATTTATTACAAAATATTTTATCATTTGTACCATGTACTGTGAGTGAGTGAGTGAGTGAAGTCGCTCAGTTGTGTCCGACTCTTTGTGACCCCATGGACTGTAGCCCACCAGGTTCCTTAGTCCATGGGATTTTCCAGTATTTTCCAATACTGGAGTGGGTTGCCATTTCCTTCTCCAGGAGATCTTCCTGACCCAGGGATTGAACCCAGGTCTCCCGCATTGTGGGCAGACGCTTTACATAACCTACAGGTCTGAGCCACCTGTAGGTTATGTGATCTGGCCTCTGAGCTCAGAGTTCTAATTTCTTGAAGCTTTCTTTAAGGTTCTGATTTCTTTCCTACTTCTTCAGGGATAAGGCCAGTTTTCTGACATTATTAACTTCTATTTGGTTCTTTGTTTCTTTCCAACTGAAAGGTAGTGACAATTTCTAACTGAAACTCTTGCCTTGCCATTTTAATTACAAGTCAAGAATAGTGAGCTGATGTTTCTAACGGATGGGTAACACATGGTCACAGAAAATACATGTGCAACCAATGCAATCAAGCAAGTAGAGAATCATTCTAGGGAATATCAACTAGGATCAGGGAATCTCTGTGTATTCAGTTGTGTCCGACTCTTTGAGGCCCTGGGGGCTGTAGTCTACCTGTGCATGGGATTCTCCAGGCAAGAATACTAGAGGGAGGTGCCATTTCCTCCTCGAAGGTGTCTTCCCGACCCAGGGATGGAGCCCGCATCTCTTGCATCTCCTGTATTGGCAGGCAGGTTCTTTACCTGTAACACAACCTAGGAAGCCCCAGGGAATCTCTAGTGCTGTATCATCTAATATGGTAGCTGCTAGAGCTCTATGTGACTATTTTAAATTAAATTGATTTAAATGAAACACAATTAAAGAATGCTTTTCCTCAGGTTCATGAACCACATTTCGAGTGCTCAATGGCTACATGTGGCTACTGGCTACAACATCCTACAGCTCAAGAGAACATTTTCATTGTTTAAGAGAGTTCTACTGGGCAGTCCTACTCTAGTGCATTTGCTGAGTATCAGACTAGAAAATGGGCAAACTGGGACCCTATATCCACTTGAGCTGCGAAAAGATTGATTATAAGCATCACGAGATAGATGGTGAGAAGGGACCTAGATTTTGATATTTTTACTCCATCTTGATAAATATCGACTCATATAATGAGGAGAGATTGAGTCAGACTCAATCTGAGAGTGACATCCGTAGATTCAATTACATAGAGTTGGAGCAAAGTAGAAACATCATCCAAAACAAAACAGAACAGAAAGTTACCAGACAGAGGCTTATAAACTTCCCTGTCTTCTGTTTGTGTGCTTTTTGTTGTTGCTGCTGCTGATAATAAAAGTAATGTATGAGTACTGAGGATACTTGAAAATCATCATGACTTCCTTGTCTTCTTGTGCAGAGTATAGCAAATGCATTCTGTTTCTTTTCCTAATGACTATGAGTCATCATTATTGAATTATAGAAGGCTGCTCCTACAGGAGAATGGAGAGCAGTGTTCTCCTAGACTGTGGGGGCATTGAGAGAGATTTAAGGCATGCATTTCCCTCTACATTAGGTGCCTCAACAGGGTCATTTTCTTGGCGTTCTTTTACTTTTCACCTTGTTATTATCTGTAACTCCCTCTCTGACTTGTGTGCCTGGAGTAGCGGCCACTGCAGTACTTCTACATTTTTGTCCTCTGTACCTTAATACAGAGTAAAGCATGTTAGAAGTGACCAGGTAATCAAGCCGGTCAAATTAAGTTTTACCTTAACTATCTAAATGCCTCGGAGCTGCTCTGCTACCAAGTAGAATGTATGACTATTACATCAAGTGTCTCCTCATTCATCATAGCCTGCCTTCTGCTTGGCGACTCTCAATGAGGAACACGTCAAAGAGCTTGGAATTTAAACTAAGAAAGTCGGGAGGTTAGACTCATAGCTTAGCTATATGGCCTGGGCCTGAGCCAATCTCATATCTCCTTTAAAATTCGTTTTCGTAAGTGTTCATCATCTTCAGTATTCTCATCACTAACACTAATGAAGTTCTGAGCATGTGTCAAGCAATGTTCTAAGTATTTGTCATTGATAACTCATCTTAATCTTCACAAACCCTATGAATTAGGTGCTATTATTTATCCACACTTTCACATGAAGAAACTGAGATATGAACAGACTAAGTAACTAGCTCTCAGACCTATGTTTCTAAGTTGCGAGTGTTGTGTGTCTTTAAGAGATATTTAGCTGTCCTTTGGGCTTGTGATTTTGTTCTGGATGATTTAACTTTGGGGTCATGGGTTTCCAGATAAGAGCACATCATAAATCACTTTGAGACTTCTAGAGAAACTGCAGAACAGCATTCATCATTCAATAAACTGAGTGGGGATCCATCCTTCTCTAATGAAGAAGTCAGAGCAATGAAGCCTGGGGACAAACAAAAGAAATTCTATGAGTTTGGCTGCAATCTGTTAGGGTTTTGTAAAACCTGTGTGTGGTATTAATTTAAGCTTGGGATTTAGAGAGAGTCAAGACAAGGTTTACATGACAAAAAGTTACTAATGCATTGGCTTGTGAGGGGAAAATCTAGGATTAGTAGAATTTTTTTTGCTCAATTTGATTTTTAAAGAGCATTTTTCAAGATTTTATTTTGATTCTAAATATTTATGTTAATGTGAGCTCAATAACCTTAGTCTGGAAATACACTTATTTTCTTAATGATATTTCTATGGGAATTCTCCCAAGCATAATTTGAGGATTCAAATAGAGTTCTGTGTATCTAAATGTCTTTTAAACCAGTTGCCTCTGTGTATAAACAAGGGAATTTATAATGGAAAGGAAGTCACACCTATCTATTTTTACTTTAGAAAAGACAAAACTATTGTGAGGGCATGCATTTATCCTATAGGTATCATCAGTACTGAAAACTGTTTTTTCTTGGAAATTGGCTCTTGGTGTAAGCTGGATAAATGGAATATCCTGCTGAACTAGTGAACTAGTGATAAGTTTGCTATAGTGGACTCCCATGAGCTAAATATTACATGAAAATGAATAGAACATATTAAAACCAGTAAAGATTTTTTAAAAGCCCACTTAGAGTTGCTCAGGGAATTAAAGGTGTTTTATCATTTTTATGGTTTTTCTGCACACATAGTCTCACATCCTCTTCATCGTCACAGCCACACTTTCCCAAATATATAGACTATTTTAGCATTCATGTATTTAAGAAATACATGAAATTAACAAATACTCTGTCTGATAGAATGCCTGATGAACTATGGACAGAGATTCATGACACTGTACAGGAGACAGGGAGCAAGACCATCACCAAGAAAAAGAAATGTAAACAAGCAAAATGACTGTCTGAGGAGGCCTTACAAATAGCTGTGAAAAGAAGAGAAGTGAAAAGCAAAGGAGAAAAGGAAAGATATACCCATTTGAATGCAGACCTCCAAGGAATAGCAAGGAGAGATAAGAAAGCCTTCCTCAGTGATCAGCACAAAGAAATAGAGGACAATAATAGAATGGGAAAGACTACAAATCTCTTCAAGAAAATTAGAGATACCAAGGGAATATTTAATGCAAAGATAGGCACAATAAAGGACAGAAATGGTATGGACCTAACAAAAGCAGAAAATATTAAGAAGAGGTGGCAAGAACACAAAGAAGAACTGTACAAAAAAGATTTTCACAACCCAGATAATCACGGTGATGTAATCACTCACCTAGAGCCAGACATCCTGGAAAGTTAAATCAAGTGGGCCTTAGGAAGCATCACTGAGCATGTGTCAAGCTGTAAAAGTAAGGCAAAGAACAAATCTAGTGGAGGTGATGGAATTCCAGTTGAGCTATTTCAAACCCTAAAAGATAATCCTGTGAAAGTGCTGCACTCAATATGCCAGCAAACTTGGAAAACTCAGCAGTGGCCATAGGACTGGAAAATGTCGGTTTTCATTCCAATCCCAAAGAAAGGCAATGCCAAAGAATGCTCAAACTACCTCACAATTGCATTCATCTCACTGGATAGTAAAGGAATGCTCAAAATTCTCCAAGCCAGGCTTCAGCAATATGTGAACCATGAACTTCCAGATGTCCAAGCTGGTTTTAGTAAAGGCAGAAGAACCAGAGATTAAATTGCCAGCATCTGCTGGATCATTGAAAAAGCAATAGAGCTCCAGAAAAACATCTATTTCTGCTTTATTGAAAAGGCTTTATAAAGTTAAAGACTTTATGCCAAAGCCTTTGACTGTGTGGATCACAATAAACTGTGGGAAATTCTGAAAGAGATGGGAATACCAGACCACCTGACCTGCCTCTTGAGAAATCTGTATGCAGGTCAGGAAGCAACAGTTAGACCTGGACATGGAACAACAGACTGGTTCCAAATAGGAAAAGGAGTACGTCAAGGCTGTATATTGTCACCCTGCTTATTTAACTTATATGCAGAGTACATCATGAGAAATGCTGGGCTAAATGAAGCACAAGCTGGAATCAAGATTGCTGGGAGAAATATCCATAACCTCAGATATGTAGATGACACCACCCTTGTGGCAGAAAATGAAGAGGAACTAAAGAGCCTCTTGATGAAAGTGAAAGAGGAGAGTGAAAAAGTTGGTTTAAAGGTCAACATTCAGAAAACTAAGATCATGGCATCCGGTCCCATCACTTCACAGCAAATAGACGGAGAAACAGTGGAAAGAGTGGCAGACTTTATTTTGGGGGTGGAATGGGTGGCTTGGTAATCACTGTAGATGGTGACTGCAGCCATGAAATAAAAAGACGCTCATTCCTCAGAAGAAAAGTTATGACCAACCTAGACAGCATATTAAAGAGCAGAGACATTACTTTGGCAACAAAGTTCTATCTAGTCAAAGCTATGCTTTTTCCAGTGGTTATGTATGGTGTGAGAATTGGACTATAAAGAAAGCTGAGTGCTGAAGTCTTGATATTTTTGAACTGTGGTGTTGGTGAAGATTCTTGAGAGTCCCTTGGACTGCAAAGAGATCCAATCAGTCCAGCCTAAAGGAAATCAGTCCTGAATATTCATTGGAAGGACTGATGTTGAAGCTGAAACTCCAATACTTTGGCCACCTGATGTGAAGAATTGACTCATTTGAAAAGACCCTGATGCTGGGAAATACTGAAGGCAGGAGGAGAAGGGGACAACAGAGGATGAGATGATTGGATGGCATCTCCAACTTAATGGGCATGAGTTTGAGTAAACTCCGGGAGTTGGTGATGGACAGGGAGGCCTAGTGTGCTGCAGTCCATGGGGTCACAAACAGTCGGACATGACTGAGCAACTGAACTGAACTGAACTGAACTGACGCAAGAAAGCTCAGCAGTAAAAATGATAATAGATTTTAGTTTAGATGGAAGAAAACCTGCACATTTTTTAGCAACATTTCCTTTCAAAGGACTGTTATGAAACTGAATTTCTCCTGTGGCAAATCACAGGAATAATTTGCAATGTAGTGTGATTGTTACCTTCTAGTCGCCATGGACTTGGCAATCTGGGGCTCCTTGCTATGCTCTTCCAGAAGACAGAAGCACCTCATCAGCACCTCTGGTTGATCCTCTTTTAGAACTGACCACCAAAGCTTAGGCTGATAGGATTGGGTAGGTTACCTCAACAGCTTTCATAACTCACTTTTTTGTGTGTGGGTTTGAGGGAAGCAGTTAACATATCAACAAAGCAGACCCTTGTTCATTGGAAATTAGCAAGTGCTGGGTGCTACTTCATCTTGCTGGAGATTCTTAGCCTCTTTTCCTTCTTAAAGTATATATAACCTGATTAATGACAGGGCAGTTACTGTCCAGTGAAAGTAAACGGCTAAAGACTTATGGCTGGCAAAATTCAGAATGATTTAGATTACAATCCATCCAATAGTGCTTAAATGCTAATTTGGTACTAATTTGTGTTTAAAATCTTAACAAGATTTTTAAAATTCTTTAGGAAATCCAGGAAGAGAAACAGAAAACTCAACAACCCATAAAGTGAAGCATTACAGTGGAACACAGGAACTGAAGGTGGAGGCAGCAGAGGGTGAAAAATAAAACTCATTTAAATCCTGTTTTATTTACAAGTTTGCATTGCATTGCTTAGACTCTAGGCTCATGTTGTTAGAACTCTGTGAAGTAAAAAATACAGGCTGGATTATCTGGGCCAGCATTTATTATTTTAAATGTTCTGCCTGTTCTCATGTATGCAGTCTGGTTTTGTGGATTTTTATTGTTATCATTGTGGGGAATTTTTTTGACAATGCATCCCAAGCTTTAATTAAGAAAATAAAAGGACTATTATTATGGGCATACTTAAAGATAGCTAAGCATATTTATGAAAAAAGAAAAAAAAAAACTTTTAAAAGCACACTAACCCAAAGATACTACTTTCATGTCTTTTAAAATCCGTTGTGAACAATATCTTGGTTATATTAACATAGCTTATAATTTCATAAGATTCAGTGGATTCTCAAGTAAAACATGCCTAGTTCAAGCCATATAAATATTTAACTTGCTAGACCTTCACTTAACCACATCTCTTCATGAGATGACATCTGAAGGTTAACCATTAGCTAACCAAAGTTAGCTTCCTACTTCCTTGCCAGTGGCCTTCACTTCTGCTTCAATAGCTACTCAGTTTTATCCTATGTAGCTGATTCTTTGTCTGCAATCTTTTCATTCAGGCAAGGGTAGACTCTTTCTTCAAAATAATGTGGTTAACGTCTTTACATAATATTTAGCAGTAGAATAAAACTCCCATATTTTGTCTTTTGAAACATTAGCGCTTCACGGGGGAGTGATGAAAGAAAGATGCTCTCTTGCTTAAATACTAGTATCAGGAGTTTGGAGGCATAAACAGTTAAGAGAAAATTCTTGGTGGAGTGATTTCCTTTTCTGCTAGAATTATATGCATCGCTATAATTCATCAGCTGGCAACATTTTATAAGACAATCTTGAAGTCAGTGAATGCGTCTGGAATAATAATGCCTGGAGTCTAAATAGAATTTACAAGACAGATTAAACCTGGAGACGTGATGTTAGGCAAAGAGAACTGAGAAGAAGGAAAGCAAATATAAATTATGACAAGTGATTATGGAAAGGTTCCTTTAAAGAAAGGACCAGCAACACAGCTTTATGGTTGAACATCCAAAGGTAAACCTGAGTGCTGATTTTATGTTCATAGAAATTATGTTAGGAAAGTATGGCTAAAATTAAAACTATATTTTCATTCTAACTTCCTATTTTTTCCCTCCTTAGTTCTATCAGTAAAGAAAAAAAGAAAAAATAGAGAGAGTGAAACTTCTTGTTCTTGAGCTTGGAATTTAGCCCAAAATGAATTCCTTTCTGCATTCTTGATTACCATTCAGTCATCTATATTTGCCATCTTTGAATATGGGAAAGAAGAGATTTATCAGATTCACACCATATAACTCATGTAACTAAAATATAGCTTTCTAGTCATGCTTCAGGCCTGGCAGACAGGTAATAAAGAATAGGAGCTCGACTTTGATTGAAGAAACCTTGCATTGAGAAAACAAAATATGATACTTTCTAAATTTTTAAGATACACAGCCATAGAATACAAGTATATGCCTGATAAAGCACAGGATAGTCCATGCTTAATTCCCATTAAATTTATAAAGACACACCTAGAGTGTCAGCAGCTGTGCATTCCTCTTTGTGTTCTGAAAAGTTATGCACAAAAATATCAGAGCCCATGGTAAAAATAGGAATTGGGAAAGACTTCCACAAACCAATGCAACTTTCAAAACAAAACAACAAAGAAAATAATAATCATGTCATGAAATAACTTAGCCCAGGGATGCTACTTTAGGGATATCAAATAGGTACAAAAGCAAAAAGCTAGAAATGTGGGCTTGGGAGCCTCTGCAATGATGCAGATTTACACGAAGGTCTGCATTCTTTGGCAGCTTCCCTGGTGGCTCAGACAGTAAAGAATCTGCCTGCAGTGCAGCAGACTCCATTTTGATCCCTGGGCCAGGAAGATCCCCTAGAGGAGGAATTGGCAACCCACTCCAGTATTCTTGCCTGGGAAATCCCATGGGCAGAGGAGCCTGGTGGGCTACAGTCCATGGGGTGGCAAATAGTTGCATGCTGGGTGACTAACATTTACTTACTTATTGTATTCTTTGGAGGAGGAGAAAGCTGCAGAGAGAGCCATGAGCAGAGTCCTAGCGTGCAGCTTGTTACTAATTTTCTCATAATACAGTTAAAAATGATGTCTTTTCTTCTACTTACCAATCACATATGAGCTGAAGTGTTAAAACCGTATGTATTGCCACAGATCAACAATAAGCATTTCAGGAGCTTTCTCTATGTGCCCATTACTTTATTGAGCTGTGATGTTCATGCCCAAATATTTCTTCCTCTATTTTATTATCCTGGAGTGGCCATCAAGAACCCCTCACATATCTCTATATAATTATGCCATTTATTTCCTCCTAAATCTAAGGCTAAGTGAAAGTGAAAGCATTAGTTACCCAGTCTTTGCAACCCCATTGACTGTAGCCTGCCAGGCTCCTCCATCCCTGGAATTCTCCAAGCAAGAATGGTTGAATGGCTAGCTATTACCATCTCCAGGGGATCTTCCCTCACCTAGGGATCAAACCTGGGTCTCCTGCCTTACAGGCAGTTTCTTTACCTGTCTGAGCCACCAGGGAAGCCCAAGGCTAAAGACAATATTACATAAATTTCCACTTTCCACAGCCATCTATACCAGTACCTTATAGCTGTCAGAGGTAGCAAAAGATCAAGATATAAATGCAAAGGAGAAAGAGCCACCAGAGAGCTGGGAGGAAGACTCAGAGTGTTCAGCAACATTGAAGGCCAGGCAAGAGCAAGTAGCAGAGGAGGAGAGGTCAACAGCCTTTGACACAGCCCAGGGTTCATAGAAGGTCATGGCTGGTGGAGACAGTCTTCAGATTTAACAGTAATGAACTTGTTGATGGCTTTAACAGAAACAGCTTCAGTGGAGTTAGGGTGGCCAGAAATCAGATTTCTGAGGCTGAAGACTCAACTGGAGGAAACAGGCGGAGAATGAGAGTGTAAATGACTCTTTCATGGAATTCAATTGTATTAGAGGAGAGAAAACTAGGTCAGTAGCTGGAGGAGGATGTGGATATGGTTATTTATTTTATTATGAAATAATAAAATGTTTAGATGTTGTTCTAGGGGGACATGGGGTCCCATAACAGAGACTAGAAAATAAGTCAATTGTAGACAGTGGTCCCAGAGAAGGCAGGAGAAATTGGGTAACAGAGATTTATTAATAGGAAGCATGGTGGGCAAATTTACATTGTAATAGGAGACAGGAGGAAGTGATAGCTGCACATGGTTAAGGTGGAGGATGAGAAGAGAAAAGTAGAAAAAGTGTTTGTCTAATATTCTCTATTTTCTTTGAAACGTGTTAGTCACTTAGTCTGGAGAAGGCACTGGCACCCCACTCCAGTACTCTTGCCTGGAAAATCCCACGGATGGAGGAGCCTGGTGGGCTGCTGTCTATGGGGTCATACAGAGTCAGACACGACTGAAGTGACTTAGCAGCAGCAGCAGCAGTTGCTTAGTCATGTCCTCCTTTTTGTGACCCCATGGACTGCAGCCCATCAGGCTCCTCTGTCCATGAAATTCTCCATGCAAGAATACTAGAGTGGGTTGACATTCCCTTTTCCAGGGGATCTTCCTGATCCAGGGCTTGCACCCGGGTCTCCTGCACTGCAAGAGGATTCTTTACTTTCTGAACCACCAGGGAAGTTATAATGTTGGATGTTTGTAATGGCTGCTGTCGAGGACAAGATAAAGATGCAAAGTTTCCCTAGAAGGCACAGAAGGGTCATAAGATGAAGGGGCCCTTTTGCTGAACATTTCTGGACTGTCTGTGATGTCCATACTCGGGAAGATGCATTAAGACCCATGTGCTCCAGGAGAGAAGTCCATTCCCCTGTAGAATCCTAATGAGCCAGTCCAGATGTGGTTCTTACTGACTTTTGAGAGAAATAAATCTGTAAACCTTCTCAGGAGCTCCTCTGTGCATCTTTCACCTGAGGGAAGTAGGAAGAATATGGCTTTGGCACAAGGCACATGCAGATTGGTCTCTTGGCTTCATGGCTTCTTAATGGTATAACATGGATTTAATTTTCTGCATTTCTATTTCTACACAAAGGAGAGTTAAACATCTACCTCTCACAGTTGTTACAAGGATTAAACAAGACAGTAAGTGCAAAGTTTCTGGCACGGAGTAGATGCTCAGCAAATAAAGTTCTGCTTCCTTCTATAGGTAAATGCTGCTTCTAGACTTTATTAGCTTAATAGGAGAGGAAATGACTAGATTGAGAATTTGGAACAAGACTCTGCCAACATTAAAAACTTTTCTTTGCTTTTCATCATTAAATTGTCAAACAAGATTCACAAGAAGGGGTTTGTTTTATGTAGAAGAGGCATTCTAGTGCTGCTAAGCCCTGACAGGTTGGCATTAGTGCCAGGGAAAAAAAGAAAACATTTCTGATGGGGATAAAGATGAATCATACTTTTTTTTTTTTTTTTCAGATTTCAGTAGAATCATTTGGGTAGATTAGATAATGGCTTATGAGATAAAACTGTATCATTGACCAAAACATTGCTCAGAGTTAAATGCCAGAATTTTAGGTTTTTATATTATGTACGGATGATAAGACCCTTAAACAATGCCAGGGCTGGCAGTACCACCCCTTCAAGCAGCGGGAAATCATGTATAGCTTTATGGTTGGTCCTACTCTTACCTCCACATCTGTGGATGCAACAAACTGTGGATTCAGCCAAACTCATACCCTCTGCTAGCTATTTAGAGGTAAAAAAATCTGTGTGGAAGTAGATCTGCCTGCTCAAACCCATGTTGTTCCAAGGTCAACTCTACCAGGTATAATTTGATGACCTCTTAGACGTAGATACTTTTGGGTGTCTGCTACAAAGCAAATCAAATACCAACATTGACGTAAAGTAGAGGCCCCCTGAAGGTGTTTGCTTCATGTCACACTTTAACTGGTGCCTTTGGGCCTGTTGCAATGGGTAGAATTATAGCTCAAGAAGACTGAATACTTAAGGCAGTGTTAGACAAACATCACAGTAGCTTCTCTAATGGTTCACTGGTGAAGAATCTGCCTGCTGTGAAGGAGGCATGGGTTTGATCTCTGGGTTACGAAGATTCCCTAGAGGAGGAAATGGCAACCCACTCCAGTATTCTTTCCTGGAAAATCCCAGGGACAGAAGAGTCTGGCGGGCTTCAGTCCTCGGGGTGGCAAGGAGTTGAACACGACTGAGCAACTGAGCACGCTGTAGCTTACATGTTTGCATCGACCCACACATACACATATTACATTTTCCATAGTTGAGTAGCTAGTTTTTCCCTTTCATTTGTAACATATATTTGCTCAAGAGCTCTCAGAAATAAGACCTCACTTTTGTTTGTTGGTGCTTTTGTATGACAAATGTACTTCCACTGAACAGAAGACTCACCTGCCTATCTTGGTTACTTCAGTGGACTGCTTTGCTTTTTCACGCTGTGGAATATTTTTAAGTCACTACAGAAATCAACACAGAGTATAAGCAAGGATCCAACTGCCAAAGAATGGTTATAAATGTGAAGCTTGGCCTTATGAACACCTCTCCTGAGCAAAGGGATGACCGATCATGGGGGTCCCAGCCTGAGAAGTATTTTATTTGTGCCCACTAAGAACCCTGGGACTATGGTGCCATCTGCCCCAAGGACAGTGTTTCCAGGATGGAATGCAGACAAAGGGTCTATATCATATGTTTACATTTTTCTAAAATACTTTGACCGGTCAATACCATGAAAACAACTTCACGGTATTGAACTTTAAGCTCACAAGAGATGAACTTTCAGGTTATAAATATCTGGTCTTTCTTTCATGTTCATCAGAATCTTTTCCAGGAGACATGCTATACCTGATCTTTTATCACATATTTCATATCATTGATATTAAGGTGCATAGAGTAATCATGCTTAAAAAACCTTTTAAAAACTCATAAGATTTATCAGATGAAAAGCACTGTATTTTATACGCTAATGATTTGGAATGGGCACATGATATAATATATTGGGTCTTACAGAAAAATTGACTCTAAAACTTCAGATGATGAAAGCTTATTGCTATCCTTGCATTTTACAGTTCAGTTCAGTTCAGTTCAGTCAGTTCAGTCACTCAGTCACGTCCGACTGTTTGCAACTCCATGGATTGTACCACACCAGGCCTTCCTGTCCAACTCCAACTCCTGGAGTTTACTCAAACTCCTGTCCACTGAGTTGGTGATGCCATCCAACCATCTCATCCTCTGTCGTCCCCTTCTCCTCCTGCCTTCAATCTTTCCCAGCATCAGTGAACATGCGATGGAAGATATACAAGTTTTAGTGGAGAATAAAAGAAAATAAATGAGAGTATGCGATAGGAGTGAGGCTTTGAAACCTTAATGACAGCTTAAGAAGACTCAGAAAAGCTATTAGAGGCTATTCTTTAATACTTCACATTGACCCAGAGCTAGTGGTGGTAAAAGTCTTAAATTATTGTTCAAATGGATAAATTAAAGTCACTCACTCTTAGTAAAAGAGCAGTGGATGGTTTAATTTAGAATTTATTTCTATTCCCTGATGTCAGTAAAAAACTCCAGCTATTAAAACAGTGATAAATTAGATTTCTGACTACTTTTAAGGGTTTTAGGTGTTAAGGTCACACTTTATTATCTCTAATTGCACTTTAAAATAGAAGAAGGAAATGGCAACCCACTCAAGTATTCTTGCCTAGAGAATTCCGTGGACAGAGAAGCCTGGTGTGTTGCTGTCCGTAGGGTCGTACAGAGTCGGACACGACTGAAGCGACTTAGCATGCATGCATGCATTGGAGAAGGAAATGGCAACCCACTCCAGTATTCTTGCTTGGAGAATCCCAGGGACGGGGGAGCACGGTGGACTGCCGTCTATGGGATCGCACAGAGTTGGACACGACTGAAGCGACTTAGCAGCAGCAGCAGGACTTTAAAATGTATCACTTTATTTCCTGAACACTTGTGCAGGATTTTTTTTTCTTATAGAATATTTTCTAGAGAAATGTATTTTTATAAAAAATATTCTTCTATAAGAAAAATTTATTTCTATTTTTTCATATAGAAGAACACCATTTAGGGTGCTATTGAAGCAGTTCAGATGAGACATGATAGCTCTGAATTAAAGAAGTAACAATGAGAGTGGAGAAAAAGGACTGACTGAAGATATGCCCCTGGCTTTATCAATGATACATATGTTATTAATTGGATTTTTGAGGAAAAGGAGAGGAAAGTTGTGAACATGACATAGTATATATATATTTTTTGGATGAGTCATGATAAATTGCAAGCCTTTCACTGAGACTGGGTATATAACACAAGAGGAAGGTTTGGAAGAAAAAATATAAGCTTCTTTTGTAATGTTTATAATAAATTGCTCACTTGGTAAGATGTCAAATATGATGCCAAATATATAGATCTGGAGCTTAGGAGGTGAGCTGGAGATAACAATTTGGCCATCTTATGAGTGGAAAGCTGGTGGTTGAAGTCATAACAATAAATCAGATTGCTCAGAGAAAATAAGTAGCATGAGAGAAGAGCAAAGATAAAGCTGTGAAGATTAGTGAAAATTAACAAGCAGCAGAGGAAATGAAGCCAAGAAGAAAACACCAAGCAGTGGTCTGATTAAGCTGGGGAATCAGTATATTTTAGAAACTAAAGGAGGGCTTCCCTCATAGCTCAGTTGGTAAAGAATCCGCCTGCAATGCAGGAGACCCTGGTTCAATTCCTGGGTCAGGAAGATCTGCTGGAGAAGGGAACCCACTCCAGTATACTCAGGCCTTACTTGTGGCTCAGCTGGTAAAGAATCCACCTGCAATGTGGGAGACCTGGGTTTGACCCCTCGGTTGGGAAGATCCCTTGGAGAAGGGAAAGGCTACCCACTCCAGTATTCTGGCCTGGAGAATGCCATCGACTGTATGTATAGTCCGTGGGGTTGGACACAACTAAGCGACTTTCACTTTCAAAGGAGGCTAAGACTTTAAAATGGGAGGAGTGACTGCCACAGAGCAAAATCACAGAATGAACATATTCTTATTGGATTTTGCAATGTGGAAAGTATCAGTGATCAGTAAATCACTGATACAGGGTGATATAAAAATTGAAAAGATTATGAAGTGATTAAGTGCAGACAGACTTCTTTTCCAGGAGATTTGCTACAGAGCATAGTTTCTAACTGGAGGGAGTAAGGCCTCAGTAAGAATTCTTTTTTTAAGTTTAAGAGAGCTGAATATATTTAAATAGAGGAGCAAATAGCCAGTATAGAAGGAAAGGATGGAAAATAAGCCAAAGAAAAGTAAATGGTAGACTTTTAGAGCAGACAGGACATGATAAGCTCTGGCACAAAGATGGAATAATTAGACAAGAAGAGCTATGTTTTTCCCTAAAACAAATAAGATGTTATCTTCTACAGCAAGTATTCAAATTCCTTCTATTTTTTTTATTGATAGGGTTACTACTTATGCATCTCTAAAGCCAGAGAGATAAATTAGTAAACACTTAATGTTATTGTTCAGTTGCTAGGTCATGTCTGACTCTTCGCAACCCCATGGACGGCAGCACACCAGGCTTCCTTGTCCTTCACAATATCACAGAGTTTGCTCAGATTCATGTTCATTGAGTCGGTGATGCTATCTAACCACCTCATCTTCTGCCACCCTTCACCCTCTTCGCCTCTTGCCTTCAATCTTTCCCAGCCAGGCCTTTTCTAATCAATTGGCTCTTCTCATTCAGTGGCCAAGGTACTGGAGCTTCAGCATCAGTCCTTCCAATGAATATTTAGGGTTGATTGCTTTTAGGAGTGACTGGTTTGATCTCCTTATAGTCCAAGGGACTCTCAAGAGTCTTTTCTCGCACCATGATTCAAAGGCATTAATTCTCCGGCACTCAGCCTTCTTTATGGTCCAAATACCACATCCAATCAAGACCTCTGGAAAAACCATAGCTTTGACTATATAGACCTTGGTTGGCAAAGTGATACCTCTGATTTTTAATATGTTATCTAGGTTTGTCATAGCTTTCCTTCCAAGGAGTGAGTGTCATTTAGTTTCATGGCTGCAGTCACCATCCACAGTGATTTTAGAGCTCGGAAAAATAAAATATGGCACTCTTTTCACTTTTGCCCCATCTATTTGCCATGAAGTGATAGCACTGGATGCCATGGTCTTAGTTTTATGAATGTTGCATTTTAAGCAGCTTTTCACTCTCCTCTTTTACCTTCTTGAAGAGGCTCTTTAGTTCCTCTTCGCTTTCTGCCTTTAGAGTAGTATCATCTTCATATCTGAGGCTGTTCATATTTCTCTTGGCAATCACAAGAAATGCTGGGCTGGATGAATCACAAGCTGGAGTCAAGATTGTCAGGAGAAATAGATGATGGTAAATAAGTTCAGTTGTGCTAATAAACAGACTCCAGGTAAGAAGCAGGTAGAACACAACCTAGCTGTATCCAAGAGTCTATGTTCCTGAATGCTCTAATTACCATCAGTTCCATATAGCAGCCATAACACCATGGTGGAAGAGAAAGCTTCAGGCCAGTAGCTGGATAACACCAGCTGTGGAATCATCTGGCTGATTGTGACTCCTCTGAGTCCATGTTCACAGCACAACCTCTTTATGTCTTGGCTTCCTACCATGGCCTTTCGGCAAGGGATTTTCCAGCGGTCATGTTATTCCTCTCTGTGGGCAATTTCTAATTCTATTTTCTTTTGCATCTGGCTAGTATGAGCCAGTCCCTGAAAGACTGATCTCTCTTGACTACCATATTAAACATGGTTCTGGACTTCAGATGCTAAGAGAACAAGCCTTGACAAAGATGATTTCACCCAAAGCATGTCACCTTGTGGGACTCTGCCCAATAGCTAATCAGCCCCCACAAAGTGCTTTGCTAACATTTTTGATCTTAAGCAACATCTTTGTCAACCCAGATATTGATGAAATTATACAAAGAGGAATAGCATTTACACATTTCTTCCTATTTACATGCCATAAGCTCTCCCCAGTTTTAGTTAAAGTCTGATCATGCTAGGCCTGTGTTTCTTTTCATGACTGCAGTGTGCCCTATAGCTGGATTATAGCTGTTCACTGGTAATATTTAATTCAGTCTTTAACATGCCTTTCATTTTGTCTTATACTAGGATTTTTTTAAAGGTAGAATTAGTTCAGTTTAGTTGCTCAGTCATGTCCGACTCTTTGTGACCCCATGAACTGCAGCACGCCAGGCCTCCCTGTCCATCACCAACTCCTGGAGTTCACCCAAACTCATGTCCATTGAGTCAGTGATGCCATCTAACCATCTCATCCTCTGTCGTCCCCTTCTCCTCCTGCCCTCAATCTTTCCCAGCATCAGGGTCTTTTCAAATGAGTCAACTCTTTGCATCAGGTTGCCAAAGTACTGGAGTTTCAGCTTCAACATCAGTCCTTCCAATGAACACCCAGGACTGATCTCCTTTAGGATGAACTGGTTGGATCTCCTGGCAGTCCAAGGGACTCTCAAGACTCTTCTCCAACACCACAGTTCAAAAGCATCAATTCTTCAGCACTCAGCTTTCTTTATAGTCCAGCTCTCACATCCATAGAATAAGCATAATTTCTTATTTCTCTTCAAAAATCAACTGAAAAAGAAACAAAGATTTAGTCATAACTAGAGACCTTCTATTCCATAGGAATTTGATTTATTTGATGATCTGAAACCTTAGTTTTTAGTTCAGTTACAGGTAAGGTTGGAACCCAAGTATGAAAATTATATTTTATGTCTTATAAATACTAGAAAAGTAAATTAAGTTCAAGGAAGGCAAGAATAGAGAAAATGTTCAGTGATTTTAAGAAAGGGAAAGAAATTTTAACTTTTAAAAGATTGCTTATGCTTTCTGAACAGAAAATTGATGAGATTCAAGAAGATATTTTTTTTCCCAACTTACCTTTGAGTTTTTTTCATCCTCTCAGATGTTGGTTAAGTTTCTTATTTTTCATTCATTTGTACCTTTATTTAAGAGTTTATTATTTGTTTATGGAAATTGCTTGGAGGATGACAATGTTTAATATTTGTGTGGGATATAACCAATAGCATCCATTTTAGTGATTCTCAATTTAGAAACAGATGGCATTTAGTGAAAGCAATTGTGGAAAAAGAGAAATTTTGTGTAACTGTCAAAGTTCACAGTCCTTGAAACCAAGCTGTTGATTGTATACCTCACAGCTCTCTCTTCACACAAGTAGCTCTGCAGAATAGTAAGGGAGAGCTTCCTGGGTGGCTCAGCAGTAAAGAATCCACCTGCAACGCCAGAGACTTGCAGGAGACACAGGTAGGGCAGATCCCCTGGAGGAGGGAATGGCAACCTACCCCAGTATTTTTGCCTGGAGAATCCCATGGACAGAGGAACCTGGCAGGCTACAGTCTACGTGGTTGCAAAGAGTTGGACATGGCTGAAGCGACTTAGCACAGCACACAACATAAAGAGAAGCAAATGAAAGAATCTTTAAATGAATAAAACATATCAATTTATTTAGCTCTCTTTTGTAAGCACTGCTCTCTCATTACTGATATATGGGTAATACTTAAGTTTTATATCACTTTTTTCTGGAAATCTTTTATAGCAATGTTGAATAAAGAGAGGAAATAGAAATTTGACTGGGCCAGATTATGAGAAGCAAAGAGAAGAGTTTGATGTTTATTTCATAAATAATAGAGAAACTATCCTTTCTTAAATGTGAATATATCATGAAAGCCTGAATTTCTTCAAGGAAAGGGTTATAGTTAAATTCTCTTTGTATTCACAAGATTCCCCCACTGAGAAGAAATCACCAAATATTTGTCAATAATAATAGGCTCAGAGGTTAAAGCATCTGCCTCCAATGCGGGAGACCCGGGTTTGATCCCTGGGTCAGGAAGATCCCTTGGAGAAAGAAATGGTAAACCACTCCAGTATTCTTGCCTGGAAAATCCCATGGACAGAGAAGCCTGGTAGGCTACAGTCCATGGGGTCGCAAAGAGTTGGACACGACTGAGAGACTTCACTCACTCGCTCACTCAATATAACATTAATGTCGAGACCTGCCATATGTCACATTTCTAAGGCTTATGAAATTTGTCTAATTGAACAAAAGAATGAGCTTTCCTAGGGCTAGCTTTTGGCTTCAGTGAAAGTGGTTGGTTAATAAAACCCAGTGTTCTCCACCAGCCCCCAGCCCAGATTTAGTGTGTATTTTTGTTTGTTGGACTGCTTACTTTCTTCTGCCCTTTTATTTAAGTTGAGCTTAAGCATTTTAAGTAAGCTCATAAAGGAAATCTAAGAATAGGCTTTATTCTACAAGTATTTTGAACTTCCTTCATTTTTTCATGTCTCTGTGGTATTTTAATGGGCAGTTGTGAGAAGCCGTAACAGGCACTAGCTAACTTCTGCCATCCCAAATCAGGAGTTTTGACAATTTCTGAATTCTCAATTGATCTATAATGTGTAAAGCATTACACATCTCCAAGATGGGAGAGGAGAGTGAAGCCAGACAGATAACCATGACATGAGAAATTGTAACAAATAAAAAATGATCATTAGTCTAAGGAATAGGTAGTTCAAGATAAGAGCAAACTTTTTCCTTAATAAGCTCTAATCATCAGCAAAGCCCTTGTCCAAAGTACTTTGTTCTTAACAGAATGCATTTGGTATAGTTATAATCAGCTTTCTTTTTTTGTGCTCAGTGTATGGAGCTTGTAGCAGAAGATTCTGAGCTTTAAACACTAATTTAGTTTTCAGGCCACCACATTCTCTTGTTTTATTCATTCCAAACTATACCATGTTTTGCAATTACTGTCAATGGCTCTGTGGTCTATTACTGAAGTTATAAGGGTGTTAAGAAGTGTACTCCTTATTTTACAGGATAAAACCCAATTCATAGTATGCTTCATGCAGTAATATCTTAAAGTATACAAGAATAATCTTTATACTTTAATAATCACATTTGACTCCTTCCAAAGGATGTTAGTATGAGAATTCCTGATGGCCAGAACACCATATAAATAAAACATATCTTCTCGGGCTGTGGTGGGGAAACCTATGTTACTGGGCCTGTAGGAATATAATACAAAATTACTTTATTATCTGTTGCCCCATAGTGCCTAGTTGTCAATTTCTAGACATTATTGTCCCATTAGACATCCAAGCAGATGGGTATTACCTACATTTAACCAGTGTCAAGTATATTGCAGTGTACAAATTGTCAAAACCTTATGAAATTAAATAAATATATAGAAATAATAATTTGTTTCAAAGGATTATTTTGAAAGTTTCTATAATTATGTAACACATTTCCTAGCTTGATTCTCTTGAAATTCAAGCACACTTCAGAAGACCTGAAGGATGGGTGAAGTGGGTCATCCAAGGTCTATTTGCACAAAAATTGAGATACTTTGTGGGAAGGAAAAGAGAAGATTGAGAAATCAAATAAGTTAGCAGAGAAGGATCATTCTAAAAATAATGTGGTGTCTTTTATTCAGATCATCCACAGATCTAGTCCTCATAACTCATGCTCAAATGCTAGTCAAAATACTTTCTGTATTATAGAATCACTAATTCTGTACCATGTGTTACTAATAACTTCAAGGTAAAGACTCTAAAACACAGCATGTTATTTAAAAATAATATGTTTCTCAGATGTATTCTTAAAATTGATTCATAGAAAAAAATCTATACCGTTGTATAGAAACAAGAAATACACGTGTGGCCCAACACCACACTTGGATAGATACATTTTTCAGATTCACTTTCTGTTTTATTAAATGACTGTGGTAATCTGCTTCCAAATAGCTCCCCATTGTCTACACCTCTTGGTATTCATGCCCAGGTCAGTTTCTCCCCTTTCTTGTGGGCTTGACCTGATGACTGTCTTCTTTATTTCTATACTTCACACAAACATTATATTTTATTAATATTTTTGAATTTATCATAATTTGAATAGGAACTAATTCTGTAGTAAATGGATGCTGTTCCTTGTCACCTGGTGACTAGCATAAAAACAAAAAATTGAAGAGTACTATAAGCTTGTTTTATGGAACACCAGAAGCATATTAGATGTTTATAAACAAACATATCCAGTCCTGACCTTGGCCATATATTTATGGTATAAGAAACCAAGAAGAACAAGTACACCATCTACAACTACTTGCGACTGTGCTGTAAGAGGAAGTTGGAATCATTAACAGAGCTGGGAAAGTATCTTTTGTTTTAGAGACAAGAATATATTCTTTTGACACTTGATTGAAATGAATTTCCTGGACAACATAATGGTTCACACGGACTTGTGAATCAAAGAATCTTTGGCTGGCAGGTCTTTACATGGGAAAGGAACATTCTATAAATGGGCATTTCTATTTTTAGAACCTGTCCAGACAGAGAATTGACAATGTTCCTCTTTTTATCTCCCTGAGCCTGACCTTGGATTTGTTGATGAGTCTGTTAGTCTGAATTGTTTACTAAATATCTACAAGATCAGCACATTTCCCCTCTGCAGTCAGATCAGAAAGATAGAGGATTTTGCTTCCTGGGATTTTAAATATTTCTTTCCTCAAAGAAATAAAACTGTGAATTTTAAGTTCCTTGAGGGTAGAAATTTGTATTTGTTCCATTTCTCAGCACCACAAGAGTGCCGTCATAGAGCAAGCAGGTCCTCATTAATACTTGTTCAAGTGTTACTCCAATTTAGAGGTGTCAGGAACATATAAAAGACAATTGAGATGTCTTCATGTACATTCAGGGAATTCTAAGTCTAGTCGGTGTCCTAACTTGCTTTCCTAATATCATATTCTAAACATGCCCTATTTTAATAATATTTAGGCAAGAAGACCTGGAAAAATCTCTTTTAGTTCTTGAAAAATGTAAAAACCAGAATCTCTTATTTTTGGAATTTCGCTTTTGTGTGTGTGTGTGGTACTTCCTACTTTCCTCTCCTCCATCCTTTCTGTGATTCAGCCCATCTTTCTTTGTTTTATGAAATCTCAGAAGTTGGAACAACACTTGGGATAGGACTGAAATTAACAATCAAACTCTTAGGGGAAAAGAGAAATGAAGAAAAAATTGACTTATAAGGAAACTATGATACTGGGCAATAAAATATTGACCAAGTCAGGGTCAAGGGGAAGGAAGCATGGGGAACCAGGACCAAAGAGGAGGAACAAAGTCTAGCCTCTCCTTAGAGACTGCTCGGTCAACAATCTGGTCTCCCTCCAGAGTCTGGCTACCCTTTTAAGCCAAAGAGGAAAAGAGGTGTGATGTCTGGGAATATTGGGAAAGCTGTTAGCACTGTGCAAATGTGATGCATTGACACTTGTGTTCTCTTTGTTAACTTATTGAAAATAGATTGTGCTTTACTGGCCCTCCATCGTCCTATTTTCACAAACTCTGAAATTAGTGTACTATTTGTTTAACACTCCACAGTTAAAGAATGTTTGATTATTTTTAGGAACCATCTAGACATTTGAAAGTGAAATTGAAAGTCACTCAGTTGTGTCCAACTCTTTGCGACCCTATAGGATTTAGTCAAGTGCTTTATATTAAGGAAGTTTTTATTGTATGTGTTTAAGACTCATGACAATTTCAAACCATGAATTTGGGTGTGTGTTGTGTGTATGTGAGTGTGTATGCACACACGCATATATATGTATATGTATATATATATGACCCTATGGACTGTAGCCCAGGCTACAGAGACAGGCTCCTCTGTTCATGGGATTTCCCAGGTGAGAATACTGGAGTGGGTTGCCATTTCCTTCTCCAGGGGATCTTCTCAACCCAGGGATCCAACCTGAATTTCCTTCATTGCAGGTGGATTCTTCACTACTGAGCCACCAGCAAAGACCTACATAATACATATATGATACATTTTTGTATCATATATGTACATTATTATTAATATATAAATACCTATGTTAATTCTAGATAAATATATTATATATATAAAATGAGGCATGAGATTTATTTCCTTCTTTCATCAAACCTATTTGGTACCACCGGACCATAGTGTACCGTAATAAAATATTAGACTTTCTGTGGAGGGAAAGCAGAGCCGTGCCCATGGAGCAGAGGAGGCGGCATGAGAGAAGGGTTTGTGGACATATTTAAATAGAGTAGGTCTCTAACTCTTTGGAATTCCAGTCTTATTAGCTCAGTGGGTTCAAGAGTTCACAAGAACATAAAGTCCTCACATAATACTTGGTATGTTTTATGAAATTGAAATAAGAAATGAGTTATGTTGATGTTAGAGAGAAAAAAAAAAAAGTAATTGTCTACAAATTCACCTGAAGGCATTGTATTCAGCCCCAAGGTTTTCATTTGATCAAATTTTATATCAAGTACACAAGGTAAAATCAGGTTTTGTACATGAGACAAAATCCAAAGAAGGTAAGATACAAGATATTACATATAATCTCGGTTACCCTGTATGTTTGAAATTAGAATATTTACTTAAAAACTCAAATATTTCAATTGTAAAATATGATGGTGCTAAATTTGAAAGGTAAAATGCAATTTATCTGTTTAGTCTTCCATTATTTTTTTATGTACTGCTTTATTCCAAAAGGTTTGCCTCATAAAAATTAATTATATGTGAAAAACTGAGGAGGGAATAGCCAAACAGCTCATTAATTAAATGTCATTTTATTAAATGTCATTTAGGTGTCAGAAACTTTCATATCCATCACCTCATATATTCCATTCCACAAACTCCGTCAGGCCTATTTTTATTTTTAAAAAGACACTGAGGCTCTTTACACGAAGTCATTTATTGGGCTGGCCATTATGTAAATGGTAGAGCTTGAGTTCAAGCCAGGACTTCAGACTCTGTGAGTTTCCCCAATACTTCCCATTACTTTCTCTTAGCTTAGAATCAGGATCAAAGTTATATTTTCCAAACCGTGAAAGGATTAGACACAAGACAAAAAATTTCCTGGTGAATTAAGTTGAAAACCACAGCTTCAATCCTAGGAAAATGTAACACGTCGAGGATAGGAGGAGTGAAGCAAATGTTCTACTAATACGTGGTGTCCCAGCTTAAATGGTAGATTTCATTGGATATGGGTGATCTTCTGGGTGCTGAATCACTATCACAGACTATTCTGATTACTATAAAATAAGGAATATGTGCAAATTGTTACTGACTGGAGAAAAACCTGAAGGCCAATGTGTTCTCAAACACCGTCTCAGACCAGGCTCACCCGAACTCCAGAACAAAATTATTGTTAATAAGTTGACCCCCTCAAACACTAATGCCATGAATGGTGTTTCACACCGGTCTCCTCTCTTCCCAAGTCCAAATCCTATCTGAGAGCTGATACCTTTTAGCAGAGAGCCACTTCTTCTATGTTACTGAGAAATTCATACTGCCAGGATGGTTCTCCTTCAAATAGATGGTCTTCAGGCATCACCACGGTGGCCTTCAGATGGATGCTTACCTATTACGACCATTGCAGAGGAAGTCTCTGCCTCACATTTTGAAGTGAAACTGTCTGATTACATCTTTATGGAAAAGCCCAAATGAACTTTTTGGCCAACCCATACTTGCAATCTCTACTTTCTCTGTCATTAATAACTTCTTGCTAACCCCCTCCCCTCTTATTTGGTCTTTATAAGAAAATGCATGAGATTCAAATAGTTTTGCAGGTGCCCGTGCAGATCTCCACCCTCCATGTTTTAGTATACTTAGATTCCCATCTGCCTCTTAGCTGTTCCTATTCAGCCTCTAAGTGTAGCAGTATGACTGATTAGTATATGTATATGTGATTGTGGGTCTTCCCAGGGAGCTCTGTGGTAAAGAATCGGCCTGCCAATGCAGGAGACACAGGTTCAATCCCTGGACTGGGAAGAGCCCCTGGAGTAGGATATGGCAACCCACTCCAGTATTTTTGCCTGAGAAATCCCATGGACAGAAGAGCCTGGCAGGCTACAGTCCATGGTATTGCCAAGAGTCAGATAAAAATTAGCAATTAAACCACCAAATACTGTCTAGGAAAAAGAATCATGAATAAGGGCTTCCCAGGCGGTGCTAGTGGTAAAGAACACTCCTGCTCATGCAAGTTAGACTTAAGACACACTGGTTCAATCCCTGGATCAGGAAGATACACTGGTGAAGGGAATGGCAATCTACTCCAGTATTCGTGCATGGAGAATCCCATCAATAGAGGAGCCTGGTGGGCTACAGTTCATAGGGTTGCACAAGGTGGGACACGACTAAAGTGACTTAACACAAAGATTATGAACTCTTCACACTTAATATGGACAAGTTATTTAGTTTTGTCTTATTTTCCTCATTTAAAATGGGGATAATGGCAGTACCTACCCCCATAGACTTCTAAGAGAAGTAAATGAGATGAGTGTAGATTGCTTAGAAGAAGACTTTTCATCTAATAAGTTCTGTGATGATGATGATGATATGATGCAACTGATTGATGTGGTCGCCTGTTTCTGTTGACTCTACCTTATCTGTAGTCCCCAATTTTCCTGAAGATGGATGCCTTATTCAATTTGATGCTGTATAATCATGACCCCAATTCTGTTTTAAATAAATTATAGCGGATTGTTGTGAAACAACATAGTTATGCCAGTGCTGCCTCAATGTTGGGAAATTGTATTTTGAAAAAGCCCATTCTTTAGGTTAGGTTTCTATAGTAGTAAACTGAACAGCAAATAGTTTCATATTTCTCCCTAATTAACATCTTGATTTAACTTTATGACTGAGTAATCCTTATTTGCTGGCTAACAGCTAGAGCTGTAAAACACCCACAGTCAAAAATCTGTTAACTTACTCCCTCTTTTTCTCCCTCAAATATCTCAAAGAAGTGCCATCTTCTTTCATCTTCAAGAAGACAATGCCTTGTCTGAGCTATCACAGAGGTGTGAAATATTTACTTTCTATTTATTATCCTGTTGGGGCTTCCCTGGTGGCTCAGTGGTAAAGAATCTGCCTGCAATGCAGGGGACACCGGAGATGTGGGTTGGATCCCTAGGTCAGGAAGATCTCCTGGAGGAGGAAATGGCAACCCACTCCAGGAAGGAGTGGAGGAGGAAATTGGCAATGCATCTCCAATCCCATGCGACCCCTGGTGGGGTCACAAAGAGTCAGACACAACTGTGCGCCCACATGCATATACATTAGCCAGCTGTGGGGTACTTAGATTGGTCATCTTTGGTACAGGGAACTCTCATATTACTATAATAAGGAATGTTTTCTTCATAGCTAAAACAGCTCACATTATCACACTAAAGTGATTTCATAATCCTAAAAGGCTGAGTAAAAATAATTAGGTGGTATGGGAAAACAAAAGTAGACAAGGAAAGGAATGAGGCAAGAGAAATACAGGGTAATAAATACAGGTGAAGCCTGAGGCAAAAATAAGTGTATGAGTTAGTTTCTTGCAAGAGTACGCTTGTCAGTAGTGGTGGGATGAGTAATATGTAGAAGAGGAAGAACCCCACAGTGGAATAAATACAGGGTTCTTGCTTAAAGTCCATCTCTTACACAGTAACAGTCATACTGTTAGGTGGCACTGTTGTCTCTGAAGGTTCAACTGGATGAGGCACTGCTTCTGAATTCATACACAGAACTTTTGGCAAAACATAGAAAATCTACTTCCAATCTCATTCATGGGGATTTTACTATAGAGCTGCTTCATGTCGTGGAAGCTGGCTTTCTCCAGAATCAAGAAAGAGTAAGAGAACACCAAAGCCTCCAAGATGGAAGCCACCGTCTTTGATAATCTGATTTTAGAAGTGATACCTCATCACTTCTGCCACATTCAATTAATTAGAAAGTGAAAAGTATCATTCACTCAGTCTCGTCTGACTCTTTGTAACCCAATGGACTGTAGCCCACCAGGCTCCTCTGTCCATGGGATTCTCCAGGTGAGAATACTGGAGTGGGTTGCCATTCCCTTCTCCAGGGGATCTCCTCAACCCAGGGATTGAACCTGAGTCTCCTGCACTGCAGGCAGATGCTTTACCATCTGAGCCACCAGGGAATTAGCAGAAATGAGTCATTAAACCCATGCCACATTCAAGGGGAGGGAATTGCACAAGGACACAGATACCAGGAGATGGGATAGTCAGAGGCCATCTTGACACTGCCTGTCATACTGAATTCACATTATCCCTCAGGCCAATCCCAAACTTGTGGAAGGTGACTGAAGAATTCAGGTATGTATCTGTAGAATGAAAATGGTATGGAGGAAAACATTTTCTATTTTAAAGTTCATCTAATGATTCAGAAATAAAATGACAACAACAACAAAAACATCTTGCTCTTAGAGGTACACATAGAATTTTTTTTAATATTTAAAATACTATATCCTCATGCAAAGAGTTGACTCATTGGAAAAGACTCTGATGCTGGAAGGGATTGGGGGCAGGAGGAGAAGGGGACAACAGAGGATGAGATGGCTGGATGGCATCACTGACTCAATGGACGTGAGTCTGGGTGAACTCCGGGAGTTGGTGATGGACAGGGAGGCCTGGCGTGCTGCGATTCATGGGGTCGCAAAGAGTCGGACACAACTGAGCAACTGATCTGATCTGATCTGGTATTTGCTTTGTGTGCAGGCCAAATCACTTCAGTTGTGTCCAACTCTTTGCCCACCAGGCTCCTCTGTCCATGTAGATTCTCCAGGCAAGAATACTGCAGTGGGTTCCCAGCCCTCTTCTAAGGGATCTTCCCAACCCAGTCTCCTATGAAACCCCAGTCTCTTATGTCTCCTGAAGGCTGGTTCTTTAGCACTAGCACCATCTGGGGAGTCCAGTACTTGCTTTAAACTTTCTCAATTTTAAAACACTGACATTTAAAAGAAACAAAATGGATAAGATGAGTGAAGTATTGTTGAACTGTATTATGGATACTTAAAAAAAATAAACATAATGATAGATACATATCACACCTAACAATAATTTCTTGGAATAATATAACACCCAGAAAATATTCAAAATTCCTGATTTATATCTGATATAACTTTTTACAGTTGTTTTATTTATCCACTAATTAGGATAATCCACCATTATCTTAATAATGATCCACTGTATTGATTTTGCTGAGTGTATGCTTTTAGTGCCCTTTATCTCCTGTGTTTTCTGTAAATTGATTTTATATCTGGAGGCTTGACTGGATTCCATTTAAATTGTTTTGGCAAAAATACTTCATAGGTTATTCTGTGTACTTCTTCTTCTATGATATCAAGAGATGTGTAATGATACTAAATTGATTGCTTTGTTCAGGTGTTGTTAGCTTGAATAATACCTCATAAAATTCTCAGTCTTTCACCTATTTACTTTAGCATTGTGGTTACCTTCCAGATGAAGTGTTTCACTCTTTGCTTCAAAAAAATAATTTTCAAATCAGATCATTTCTTTGGCATTTACAGGTTAGAATTCTGTAAGAAATAATTTTTTTTCTACTCACATATTTGGTTTCCCTGAAATACAGTTTATACAGAAAAGGCAAGATAAATGAATGAAATACAGATTTTAAATTATTTCTGAAACTTCTTGCTTAATTTTTGTCCACAAAAGTGTGCATAGTAAATATTTATACCTCAGTATTTTTTTTAATAAACAAAGCCATATTTACCACCTACTAGTTAAAATTCCAGAGAGAATCTTTTGCCAATAGCATACATACCTGATTTGAAATTTAATGCCTTTTAAATGAGAATTCCAAAACAGATGTTGGGCAAATTTGTGTGACTAATGAAAATAAACTACCGTATCTTCACATCATTGAACTGGGATAGCCTTTGGATAATTCTCTTTGGGCTTTGAAAGTGGATTTTTTCATAAAAGAAATAATCTAAAACACCTTTGAGAGAGTAAAGAAAGAACATAAAATTAATATTATTTCTCAATTATGAAAAATGAGTATTACATATAAGGTATTTTATATGTTAGTTGCTTGGATTTTTCAAGACATGGATCTTTTAACATATGGAGAAAGAATGAAATCTTTGCTTTATTTCTATTTATGAGCTTTTCTGCTATTAAAAACCTGTTTATCAGGCTTCTAATAATTTGTGGGAAATTAAGAATTAATTGCAAATTCAATCATTTGTGCAGTATTTTCTCTTTCCAGGTTCAATACTTATAAAAACAGTGCAAAACTGCATGATTAGAAAATGGATTTACAGCTTTTCATATTTTTATCTGCATTATTTATTTTTTGGTAATCTGATTTGCCATGCTTTGTCAGGTTTAATTTATTTAAGAACATCCATTCACTGAGTACCTTCTATATTCAAAGTATTGGTCTAGGGGTTGTAAGGATTAAAGATCCACAAGGCATGATCCTTGGACATTTCCGTAGTGCAGTGGTTATCACATTCGCCTTACATAAGGCACGATTGTTTCCTTGAAGAAAATCAGCTTCTATTGGGAACCACAGACGTAAATCCACTGTGAGATGGATAAGGCTATGTACTCTTGGCTTTGGGGCAGGTAAGTGAGGGAAGCTAGGAAATGACAAATGTTTTTTGTGTTACTGCTGAAACTCTGGTGCACTGATACAGAAAAATGAAACTATTCAACCTCACTCTTGAATGACTAAGTCTCTTGGATGGAAAAGCAATATATTCTCTTTTTTGCATTCCTAAAGTCAGCAATTAAATACAGCTTGTCTCGTTAGTTGACTCAATTAGCCTCCATATGAAAGAAGAGCAACCCTAACACATCCATTCATTGGCAATGACTCTAACATTGGGAAAAATAGGATTCATTGTTTGAACTTAGAAAATCCTGTTCTTTTTGCCTGGGTGACATTTATAGTAGTGACTTGACTTATTCTGTTTTTTGCAGCAATTACATTGTCTGATTTTAATTTTTTTTTTTTTTAAGTTTATCAGAAGTTAGAAGAGAGTAATTTTCCAGAGGATTCTAATTTCAGCATAGATGATTTGATGGTCAACTCTTCAAATTGATCATGACCATTTAATAACCACCACCAAGAATATGAAACCAGAAGAAAAACCTCACACAGAATAGAGAATTTGGAATTTGGAGTGTTGCTGATGCAGTAGCTTGCTACATAACTATAGAATGCAAAGTGGGAACATTTGCACAGCAGCTAGTTTTCCTGCTATCAAGTTGAAAGGCCAAGAGTGGACTAACTATCCTGTTGGTTATTGGCAGAGTTGTGGGGAACAGTATTTTGTAAGTACTCTTACAGGTTCTGTTGTTTACAACCAAAAAGAAAGTAATTGCTGCCATAAAATGTGGTCTCATATGGCTTGGCAGGCCTCTATAAACCCTGGGAAGGACAAATGTGTTTGGACCTGGTGTCAGTCATCCTATGGAATGAGCTTTGGTCATCCAATTGAAGTAGGTTATTGATACTGAATGGGAAGTGACTTCTTGTTGTAAATACCCTGTACCAATTATAGGTGTTTACCTGAGAAACCAACACACATACCTGCTGTTTTATTATGCCATTCCCTCCTAAATTGCTTTTAGTGCATATCTGTTTAGTCCTGCGGAAAATAAAAGGAAAATGTGAAAGCATTCCAGTTTGGCCTTTACTTGCAAAGCTACCAATTGACAGCCAACACCAAGTGTTTTACTTATGTGCTCTGAAGCACTGTGTAAGCTAGTTAACATAAATATTGAATTCTACATACTCTTTTCTCAGTTTGAGATTCATGCATGTTATTGTTTACAGCATTCCATTCTCACTGTAAAAACAAACCCTGGTCACATTCCTTCCATGAAGCTACCTTTTTTTTTTTTTTTTTTTAAGGTATATGCATTTTTATTTTGTTTATTCTTTTGGCCACCCAGTGCAGTATGTGGAACTTCCACGGCCAAGGATTGAACCCACAACCCCTCCAATGGAAGCACAGAGTCTTATCCACTGGATCACCAGGGAAGTCCCGTGAAACTATTTTTGATGAGCTTTTAGATTTACTATTTATTCCCAAATGAGCTACAGCTGGAAATTGACCTTAACTGTATTGAAATATGGTCACCGTTTCTCCTATTCATTTTGGCTATCTTTGATAAACAGATTAAAATAACTTGGCCTTGTTTTTAACATAAAATGGTATTATTCAATGTTTGGTCTAGACTCTTTTTTTAATTGATAGTTTTTTAACTTAACTAGATCCTGTAAATAATATATATTCTTGAATTTTATTGCCATTAGAGAGGCTTTTTACTCCAACAAGATTTTATTAACAGAGCTGATTTAGTTAATGCAATTTTAGTGTTTACAAGTGTCAACTGTTGGGTTTGCTGTCCCAGCCTCACAGTGACATGTTCTCCATTTCCTCTACCACAGTATACTACCCCAACCTGTAAAATTCAGAAGATGGGACTTCTGAATAAACTGGGATTGTAGGAAATAGAGAATACCAAATTATTCAGAAGAGAACTTGTTCAGATGGGAAGAGTATAAAAAATAATGTAAGCATAATTTATAAATGGTCAAAAAATGTTTTCTACTTTATGCCAATAAAATCAACTTATAAGGAATTAATCATAATGGGTTTATGTGGAGAGAGTAGGTCAGAGATTCTTTAGTTTTCTATATTAATTATTTGTCTTTTAATAATCAACCACTATTAATTTAATAGTTGACTGATTTGCAAATGTAATACATAAAGGGGAATTACCTTAAAGGTGTGTGAATTGCCATGTATAAGGAAATACACAGAACTGTACTGACAAAGCTAATAGAATCAGTTAAATTTAAGCCAAACATAGTGGTATTAAAGTTTACATGAAAATTTCTATTTGTTCATACTTCAATTAGAAATATATTATCATGATTATTATTGATATGAACATTCTATGCTTCCTTCCTAGGAATTTCAAAGAGCTGCAAAGGACTTTTCAAGAAAAAAGTAAAATGATTTTTGAAAACAAATATGGGACTATGAAAGAAAAGGGAATAATACCTAGGTTAATTCGTAGTGACAACAATTTGTCTTATGATTTTTTTTAATTAATTAATTAAGTAATATAAATAAAATAAAACCACTCTACTTTATGAGTCACCAGATTTATTCTATAACTAGTTTTGATAGTGTCCCACAAAGGATAGGAGTGCATGTTCAGAGTCCTCACCCTTATACCAGAGTACTGCTATGGGATTCAGTTGTTCATTTTTTTTTAATAAAATAAAACACAGATTTCAAAATAAGATTAGGTTCTGGATTAGGTAATAGTGTGTTCAGTCGCTTGGTCATGTCTGACTCTTTGCAACCCCATGGATTGTAGCCAACCACGCTCTTCTGTACATTAGATTATCCCAGGAAGAATACTGGAGTGGGTTGCTATTTCCTCTTCCAGGGGATCTTCCTAAACCAGGGATCAAACCTAGGCCTTCTGTGGCTCCTGCAATGGCAGGCAGATTCTTCACCAGTGAGCCCCTGGGAAGCCCCAGATAATAAAGTACTGGTATTCTCAATAAATAAATAAGATCATCTTAAATGCAGTTTGTAAAAAACATCTATTCAGAGAGATACCCTTAAAACTGAGATTATCAAATTTCCTCATTACCCTATTTTCAGTCACCTTTTTGGGGTTTTCCACTTATTTTTTCTTTAGTCAATGGAAAGATATTTAATTTAAAGCTTATATTCTCATGGATTTGACCAACACAGCACAACTTGGCACAAAGTAGATGTTTAATCTAACTGTGATTGAATGGATAAATGAATTGTTGAGCCAAAGGTTAAAATAGGAATTACTAAAGTAGATCTTACATTAGCTTTTATGAAGGTATAATATACATTGGTTTTCATATATATATAGTAAATTTTATATTTACTTGATTCTTCCTGCAGTCTGCAGATGTTTTTTAACAAGTTGCTAAGAATTTCCAACAAATCTTTATCAATGTCAACTCAAAGGAATGAAATAATTTTGCATTTATGAAATTGTAAACAGAAATAAAGTAACATACAGAGTGTAAAACATCTGGTATTTCAAAAGGGCTAAGGTAACTATGAAAGTGAAAGAGGAGAGAGAAAAAGTTGGCTTAAAGCTCAACATTGAGAAAATTAAGATCATGGCATCTGGTCCCATCACTTCATGGCAAATAGATGGGGAAACAGTGGAAACAGTGTCAGACTTTATTTTGGGGGGGCTCTAAATTCACTGCAGATGGTGATTGCAAGCATGAAATTAAAAGACGCTTACTCCTTGGAAGGAAAGTTATGACCAACCTAGATAGCATACTGAACAGCAGAGATATTACTTTGCCAACAAAAGTCCATCTAGTCAAGGCTATGGTTTTTCCAGTGGTCATGTATGGATGTGAGAGTTGGACTGTGAAGAAAGCTGAGCACTGAAGAATTGATGCTTTTGAACTGTGGTGTTGGAGAAGACTCTTGAGAGTCCCTTGGACTGCAAGGAGATCCAACCAGTCCATTCTGAAGGAGATCAGCCCTGGGATTTCTTTGGAAGGAATGATGCTAAAGCTGAAACTCCAGTACTTTGGGCACCTCATGCGAAGAGTTGACTCATTGGAAAAGACTCTGATGCTGGGAGGGATTGGGGGCAGGAGGAGAAGGGGACGACGGAGGATGAGATGCCTGGATGGCATCACCAACTCGATGGGCATGAGTCTGAGTGAACTCCGGGAGTTGGTCATGGGCAGGGAGGCCTGGCAGGCTGTGATTCATGGGGTCGCAGAGTTGGACACAACTGAGCAACTGAACTGAACCGAACTGAAGGTAACTATGATTGAAATTTTATTAGATGGTATTTGAAGGTAAGATTATATTTTTGTTCTCATGGGTTAGAATATTCTCTTTCTGAGATGAATAAAACTGAAAGTAAAATGTTGTCTGGCATAATGGTAATTTTATTATGATGAAATATTTTTTCCGATACTACTGCATTTTGTGGAGGAGAACATAACCTTTAAGGGTTATTTCATTTTAAGTTTCAGTCTTGTTTTAAGAGGATTCAAGAGCCGCACAGCCAAGTGCAGCATACATACCTCTGGTGTTCTGCAAAATTAATTTTACATAATGGATTATGAGTCCCCTAGAAATAATGTGAACAAGGAGGTTTCAAACAAACGTTTTTCAATCTGCTGGTTTTTCTGTCATGTCAAATGAATTTGCGCCACACTTGTGATTCCAGCCTTAGTAATACTGTTAATCAATAGGAATTTCACATTTTTATATTGACTCAAAATTGTTGGTGTTATCCAAGAAAACAGAAGCACATAATTTTTATCGTTCATCCTATCATTTTTCCTTGTTCCAGAACCAGCACCCAGTTTCCTGAAATACCTTGTACAACAGAGTGACTTCTTTCTCATTCAGTGGTTAGTTCTACAGTGCCACCATATGCTCTCTTATTTTAATAAGTTAATAGGTTAAATGTTACAGCAGAGAGGGCTCGCTAGCAACAGCCTATGGAGCCGACACTCAGATGGCAGGTTATCAGCAGGGTTCACACATCACTTGGATCATGATTTCAGTTTCTCGAAATAAAAAGCCTGAGCATGAAATATAAATGACTAAAAATTAATTTTAAGCTATAGCAATTTGCCCTAAGACTAACTGAAAGAACCAGAAGGTATGATAATAATTAAAACTGTGGATCATCAAACCAAGGACAAAGGCATTTTATGGTATTTCTATAAATTGATTCAGAAGCCCTGTGGAGTTAGGGTAGGGACTTCTAAAAATAGATGATGACCTTCCACATTAAATATACATATACACACCCCGGTGATTGTTTGATGAATTATTTATCAAGGTAACAAAGGGCATTGTATATTTAAAATGAACTGCTAAACACAAACTTCTTCATACTACCACACACATACTCACAAATACACTCAACATGTGCAATGCTGTATTGTTGAGTGATGCTTGGGCAGTAGACTGAATTTGAGACTGACTCAAATATTATGATAGGTGCCCTTATCAGATTTCACAAACAAATCTATGTTGACTATTGATTCGATTTAGTGGATTTTAGAAAATTGAACCCTAGTTTTATTTATTTATTTTTATCTTTTTATGAAAAATTTATTTATTTTCAGTTGAAGGATGATTGCTTTACAATATTACGTTAATTTTTGCCATCCATCAACATGAATCAGCTGTACTGAATTCTAGTTTTAAATCTGTATCAAATACTTTATAGGTCTGAAAAATAACTATGTATGAGGGTTATATAAACTATGATTTTCTGATCAATTAGAAACGTTTATCATAAAAGTTGGGGATTCCCTGGTGGCTTAGACTGTAAAGAATCTGCCAGCAATGCAAGAGACCTGGGTTGGATCACTGGGTTGGGGAGATCCTCTGGAGAAGGAAATGCCAACCCAATCCAGTATTCTTGCCTGGGAAACCCATGAACACAGAAGCCTGGTGGGCTACAGTCCATGGGGTCACAAAGAGTTGAATACAACTGAGTGATTAACACACACTTTATAAGAGTTACTAGAAATTTTTCAGTGCACCATTCAAGAAGGCTTCACTGGTGGCTCAGATGGTTAAGCATCTGCCTGCAATGTGGGAGACCTGGGTTCAATCCTTGGGTCAGGAAGATTCCCTGGAGAAGGAAATGGCAACCCACTCCAGTACTCTTGCCTGTAAAATTCCATGGACAGAGGAGCCTGGTAGGCTACAGTCCATGGGGTTGCAAAGAGTTGAACAGAACTGAGCAACTTCATTCATTCATTCATTCAAGAATAATGTCACTTCAGTTCAGTTCTGTTCAGTCACTCAGTCATGTCCGACTCTTTGTGACCCCATGGACTGAGTCTTTAGCACTCAGCTTTCTTTATAGTCCAACTCTCATACCATACATGACCACATAGCTTTGACTAGATGGAACTTTGTTGCCAAAGTGTCTCTGCTTTTCAATATGCTGTCTAGGTTGGTCATAACTTTTCTTCCAAGGAGTAAGAGTCTTTATTTCATGGCTGCAGTCACCATCTGCAGTGATTACGGAGTCCCCCCCCCACCCCGCCCCCCCAAAATAAAGTCTGCCACTGTTTCCACTGTTTCTCCATCTATTTCCCATGAAGTGATGGGACCGGATGCCATGATCTTAGTTTTCTGAATGTTGACTTTTAAACCAACTTTTTCACTCTCCTCTTTCACTGTCACCAAGAGGCTCTTTAGTTCCTCTTCACTTTCTGCCATAAGGGTGGTGTCATCTGCATATCTGAGGTTATTGATATTTCTCCCGGCAATCTTGATTCCAGCTTATGCTTCATCCAGCCCAGCATTTCTTATGATGTACTCTGCATATAAGTTAAATAAGCAGGGTGACAATATACAGCCTTGATGTATTCCTTTTCTTATTTGGAATCAGTCTGTTGTTTCATGTCCAGTCCTAACTGTTGCTTCCTGACCTGCATATAGGTTTCTCAAGAGGCATGTCAGGTGGTCTGGTATTTCCATCTCTTTCAGAATTTTCCATAGTTTGTTGTGATCCACAGAGTCAAAGGCTTTGGCATAGTCAGTAAAGCAAAAGTAGATATTTTTCTGGAACTCTCTTGCTTTTTTGATGATCCAGCGGATGTTGGCAATTTGATCTCCATTTCCTTTGACTTTTCTAAATCCAGCTGGAACATCTGGAAGTTCACAGTTCACGAACTGTTGAAACCTTACTTGGAGAATTTTGAGCATTGCTTTGCTGGCGTGTGAGATGAGTACAATTGTGGGGTAGTTTGAGCCTTCTTTGGCATTGCCTTTCTTTGGGATTGGGACGAAAACTGACCTTTTCCAGTCCCGTGGCCACTGCTGAGTTTTCCAAATTTGCTGGCATATTGAGTGCAGCACTTTCACAGCATCATCTTTTAGGATTTGAAATAGCTCAATTAGAATTCCATCACCTCTACTAGCTTTGTTCTTAGTGATGCTTCCTGTGGTCCACTTAACTTCCCATTCCAGGATGTCTGGCTCTAAGTGAGTGATCACACCATTGTGATTATCTGGAAGATTGTTTTTGTCAAGATTTTTTTTGTACAGTTTTTCTGTGTATTCTTGCTACCTTTTCTTAATGTTTCTTGCTTCTGTTAGGTCCATACTATTTCTGTCCTTTATTGTGCTCATCTTTGCATACAATGTTCCCTTGGTATCTCTAATTTTCTTGAAGAGATCTCTCTAGTCTTTCCCATTCTAATGTCACTTAGATTAGAAGAAAAAAATAATTGGGCAAATATTATTGTATTGCCATTTTGTTAAACTGTGTCTTACATTCACAGGCAATAAATGACCCAAATGACTATTTTGAGGCTATACAATTCATCTTGATTACCTATGTCATAATTATTGCTTATCTTGTCATCAGCTATCTCACCTTATTGCTTCCGATTTTGGCTTTCATTTTCCTATTCTCTATTATTTCACCCCCAGATAAGCCCTGGTGGCTCAGGCAGTAAAGAATCTGCCTGCAATGCAGGATACCTGGGTTCAATCCTTGGGCTGGGAAGATCCCCTGAAGAAGGGAATGGCAACCCAGTCCAGTATCTTGCCTGGAGAATTCCATGGACAGAGGAGCTTGGTGGGCCACAGCCCATGCAGTAGCAGAACCAGAGATGACTGAGCAACTAGCACACAAACACAAGCCAGGATCACTGGTTTCCACTACATGTTTGCCATGTAGTCTTTGTTCATGGGTAGAAGCTGAAAGTTATGCTTTTTGGAGAAATCATACCAGCTTTTGTGCTCTTATGATGTCCAAGATTTAGGGATATGTTTTTCTAAAAATAGACTTAGGCATAGATTCATTTTTTTCCTTTTATCTTCAGCCTTATAAAATGAGGGAGTAAAAAAATAAGGGAGAAATACTGTGCATTTCTCCATTTATAAGATCTTGGGCAATTTGTTTAACTTTTTTGGTCTCAGTATCTAAGTCTATAAAATGAGTGAGTTGGCTAAAATAAGTGAGATCAATTAAACTAGATTATCTACAGTGTTCTATTTAGCTAAAAAATTATAGGATATTAAGTCTTGGTTATAAAATGTTTTTGTGTTTTTGCTGTTTATTTTTTAAAAAAGAAAGAAGAAGACAAAGGAAAAAAAAACAACTTTGGATTAGGTCTCTTATGTAACTTAATTCATTTTTATAGTTGTTGAAAGAGGTCATAAAAAAAAAGTTTCAAGCTATGTAACAGGTTCAGAAAATCACTTGTCAGGATAAGTTAGGGTAAAAGAGACAAGGGATCCCATTTCAGGATGTAAGCCCAAGGTGAAGGTGAGCATACAGTTGCCTTAAGCAAGACCGAGGCTTCAATATTGACTGTTGCCTTGAAGTGGAAATGTAGTGAGAATTTATTGTGACTTTAACAGTGGAAAACTTTTCATTAAGGAGTGATGCTAAAGCTGAAACTCCAGTACTTTGGCCACCTCATGCAAAGAGTTGACTCATTGGAAAAGACTCTGATGCTGGGAGGGATTGGGGGCAGGAGGAGAAGGGGACGACAGAGGATGAGATGGCTGGATGGCATCACTGACTTGATGGACGTGAGTCTGAGTGAACTCCGGGAGTTGGTGATGGACAGGGAGGCCTGGCGTGCTGCGATTCATGGGGTCGCAAGGAGTTGGACACGACTGAGCGACTGAACTGAACAGAACTGAATATATTAAAAGAAGAATTAGTTATATTTTTAGGGAGAATTATAATGGAAGAGAATTACATCAGGCCTTAGTTATCTTGGTACAAAGATACCTGGTAACAATTTTGCCTGAATTGAAATGCTGGTTGGGCCAAATAATTAGTTAGATAAGGAATTTAATGATTTATTTTTCATTGACTTGACTTTCTATTTTAGTGTCAATAGCCAGATTTGGTTTATATTAAATTTAAAGGCAAAAAGGGGTGGAATAGGGTGAAACATTTATCTCATAAGACATATTTTGGATATTAAAATAAATCATGAAAAAAAATCTTAGAATTTCTACATGATTGCAATGGTTGTAGTGTAGATAGCAACTGGGTTCCCATAATTTTTTGTATTAATTTTTATCATCAGGAAGAATGACAGTGAAGTGGGATGCAGAATTAAATTGGGAGTGAGAATTCAGAGTTAGATATGCATGGCCAAAAATAGCCAAAGCTATTCTCTCCACAATAGTTAGGATATCGGTATGAGTTGTATAAATTATACTAGACTTTATAGAAAATAAAGATAAGGTGATAACAGTAACCCAAAACATTTAAAATATTTGGCTACACTTAGAGTCCTGTATTTTTATTCTACATCTGAATGCAACTGATGCAGCTGATCAACTAGTACTTCAACAAAAATGTCATGATTTATAAAATTAGGATGAATGTTCAAAATTAGGAGGGAAATAAGATGAATGTTTAGTAGTAAAATAATAAGCAAACAAGGTATCTAAGTGTGAAAATTAATGAAATAAGATATTTTGAAGCTGTTAAAGAAAGTATTTTTTAATGTATTTATTTTTTAATTGAAGGATAACTGCTGTACAGACCTTTGTTGTTTTCTTTCAAACCTCAACATGAATCAGCCATAGGTATACATTTATCCACTCCCTTTTGAAACTCTCTCCCATCTCCCAAAGAAAATGAAGTATGTTTGTATGTGTCAATATGAAAACTGTTCAAGATATCGTATTAAGTGAAAAACACAATGTTCTCAATGATGTGTTTAGAATCATTCCCTTTATTTTAAAAAATAATACATAATTTGTCATGCTGGTTTATTTTTGCTGGTTTATTCATACTGGCATTATTGAGGAAAAAAAATAAAACAAATGATAAAATGCTGCTACTAGAGGCAAGTACCAGATTTTCACTTTTTATATTATACCTTTGTCTGTTGTCTGAATTCTTCAAACAAGAATATTTTTACATTTGTTTTTGTAACAAAGTGTCAATAAATATTATCTCAAAAGAAAGTTTATGGCCTATTTTTCCTTCCTATTGTCCTCAATTAGAAAATGCTACTAATAAATCTAAATTAGGGGAACACGTGTATACCTATGGCGGATTCATGTTGATGTATGGCAAAACCAATACAATATTGTAAAGTAATTAACCTCCAATTAAAATAAATAAATTTATATTTTGAAAAAGTTTTAAACCATAGGAAAGACAGAATTTGCATTTGATTATATAAAAATCCTACTAATTGCATCAAATTTATCTGTGTCTTATAAGTACTCTTTTAAAGCCAGTCTCACAATTATCTGATGATTTCTTAGGCAAATTGAAGTTTCCAGTGAATTATGTGAAACTCTAAAATAAACCTAAAATAAAACCGTAAAATAAATCATAAAAGTCTTAAAGTTGCTTTCAAATGTCAGAGGAACAGCCTTGGTTTATCAGTAGTGTCTTATCACAGGGTATCTTTGAACATACTATGGCCCCACCAAGAACTAAATTTAAGCTTCTCACTAGGTAAAATGCTGGTATCAGTCTGGCAAGTACCCAAAATGAGTAAATAGGTCTTAGTTTCACTATCATAAACCAACAATATCCTGTTCAGTAATATTCAGCCATGTGACATTGACATGTATTGTCTGTTGCAATCAATTTCCAAACTAAAACCAAGAATCATTAATTATAACTTAATAGTACTCCTATCATTAGTGTATGAAAATTCTTTACATCGCTACTTAAAACAAAGTATTTCTGGCATTGATGGACAGGTGGAAATTATAGTCAGATGGCAATAATTCTCCACGTAAGTATCACATAGAAAAACTAAGTGATGAAACATTAAATAAAAAAGGATTCTATTTTTCAACTGATATGACCACAGTCACTTGTTTTTCTTGATCAGAGCCATGAAAATGACTTAGATCAGCCATATTTTCAGCCCCATAGCTGAATCAGCAGAATGTGGGGTCTCTACTGCCATTTCATGTCCCTGTGACCTCCCATTTTATTCCCAACTCTGGTTCACATACATGCTACCAACAAATTGAGGCCCCAAAGTTGAGACCCTTCCTCTTTGGGCCAGTGGAGTCCCAATGCATGTCAAATAGAAAGTGTCAATTGGGTGAAAGTGTTAGTCACATCTGACTCTTTGTGACCCTATGGACTGTAGTCTGTCAGGCTCCTCTGTCCATGGAATTCTCCAGGCAAAAATACTGGAGTGGGTAGCCATTCCCTCCTACAGAGGATCTTCCCAACCTGGGTTTCCTGCCTTGCAGGCTGATCTTTACCGTCTGAGCCACAAGCTTATTTCATTACAAAGAATGAGAATTTCAGGGAAATGGTTAATTTACTTACCAACATTTTAGCAGAGAATGTGATTTCAAGCATAATCTTATGGTTATAAGACCATATACCACACCAAATACCAACTTGTCCCCCCTCGTTTTTCATGGATGAACAGTCTTATGACCACTCTGCCACACTCTAGGAGGGCTCTTCCTGCACCAAAAGTTGGTTGGATGATGCTATTTCCTCATCTTGACTCTCACATTCTGGTTCACAAAGTCCCTCCCTCCTAGAAAGACTCATTCTTTCTGTTACTGGTTGAGGATAATTTTCTGAGTGGCATTTCTGTGATCTCTAAAAGATTATGGTTCTTCCCTTCTGAATCTGAGACTTCCTTTCTGTTATTAAGAGTAATGATATGCATCCGGTTGTTAGCTCCATTACCCTCTCGTGGTTCCTGAATCCCAGCACCTGGAGATGAGTACCCTTCTCTGCTACACACACATTTTTAGCTCTGAATTATATCCTTGAATTTTGGTTAAGACTGAAATCTTTGTAATGATCTCCAGCAAGCTTTCCCTGGCCTAATGTGTCTAATCCAATCAATTTGAATGTTTCCTAGATCATCAAATCTTAAGTAATTTGCTCAACTCATCTTGCACATTAGTTCAACTTCTAAGTTTTTTTGTTTCTTTTTTTTCCGTTTGCATCATTCTAAAGGGATCTGACCTACACTTGCCTTCAAGATCACTCACACTTTGATCTGCCATGTTTTTCTTACATCTTTCAGAAAAAAAAGGTCTGAAGGAGTCTTAAGAAGTCTCTATGAATTCAAGGTTGTCTTTGATTACTGTTGTAGGGTTTTTGTTCACAATATGCTTCCCCCAGGTAAAACAGAAAATCTCTAATGTAATTGAACATATTTGTAAATAAATATACTAAAGGGATGGATCATGAAATTAAAGCTGAATAGAAAGGAACTGAAAAAAGAAGAGGTTTAATTAGGAGCAGTGTAAGGGGTAAAGGGTTTGTAAGTCTTCACAAATTCAAAGAACAGAAGTAACTGATGATGATGGGAACAGAAACTGGATGGCATTGAAATTACCCAAGGTGACGGTAATACTGAAGGAGCGTAATATCAAAGAAGACACTTTAATATTCAAAGAATGGTCTTCAGTGGCCTATGCTATGCTATGCTAAGTCATTTCCGTTGTGTCCGACTCTGTGCGACCCCATAGACGGCAGCCCATCAGGCTCCCCCATCCCTGGGATTCTCCAGGCAAGAACACTGGAGTGGGTTGCCATTTCCTTCTCCAATGCATGAAAGTGAAAAGTGAAAAGTGAAAGGGAAGTCACTCAGTTGTGTCTGACTCTTAGCGACCCCATGAACTGCAGCCCACCAGGCTCCTCTGTCCATGGGATTTTCCAGGCAAGAGTACTGGAGTGGGGTTCCATTGCCTTCTCTGCTTTAGTGGCCTAGATATCGGGAAATAATAGCAAAGAGGAAGAGTAAAGGGACACAAGCCTCAAAGAAAAAACACACGCAGAACTCAGAAGGATAGTGTGTGTAGAGATGGTTGTCAGCAGCATGTAAGGCACCATCCCACCTTCTTATTCTGAGGCTATGGGGTGACAGGCAATATTTGCTGCTTCATTAGAGAAGGCTTCATGCCGGCAGTTTCTCAGAGTTTATCAGGGTTGAAGAAAGTGAAAAAGTGAAGTAAGTTTTTATATTGAAAGAGAATTTTCAAAGGAAGCATGAAACAGAAATTGGGTTATTAATAAGAATCTACTAGAGACGTCAGTTATGAAAAGACAATTTTTGAAATAATGAACTTAGTGTGTGGGCTTAATAGCAGATCGCATTTGTCCCAAGAATAAAATAATGAACTAAAAAGCAGGTCCAGGAAGTTCCCCAGAATGAAAAAAACTAAAAAATCAAATAAAGTAAAATAAAAATGGAGCATGGAAACAGAAATTTATACTTGAGTTATGAAGAGAGCTCAGAAGCAGGTCCAGTATATAAGGGGAAAAATTATTTAAAGAAATAGCAGTTCATCCCTTCACAAAAACTATGAGATCTCAGTTTAAAAGGTAAGTAGGATGCTGACAAAGAGAATAAATGTTCATTCCAATACAAAATAGTTAAACATTAAAAAAAAAATCAAAGATGAGAATAACATCATTAATACTTCTGGTGAGAAAAGCAGATACCTCAAAAATCAAGGCTGGGAAGTCAGAGTGATACCAAATTTTTCAAGGTAAAAATATAGCATAATGTTTTTAAATTGTTAAAGGAAAGTAGATCTAAATCTATAATTTTCTCTTTAGTTAAATTATTTAAAAGTAAGTTAATAAAAGTATTTTTATGAATAAATGGATTCAGAATAAAATTTACTATGAAAGACTTGCTCAGAAAAAATATTGTAGAATACATTACATCCAGAAGAGAAATACTACAAGGTGAAATGCTCTACTATATAAGAAATACTGTTAGTTATAGGACTTACTGAAGTTTACTGTTGCCTAATAATCAATGTTTTGAAAAAGTGTAGTCACAATAATTCTTAAATAAACTCTAGATAATATCAACATGTGGGGTGGTGTTTGAGAGAAGGGAGACCAAATAATGGTAAAATCACTTATCTTGCTCCAGATTTAGACACATATACATATTTAGTAAGCAATAGACACTGTCAAATACAAATAAATAATATAAAATGCATAAGCCCCACCAGAAGAAAAACAGAAGAAAATATATGAAATATAAGTCTTAAAGGTAAGAAAGGTATATACAGAATATAAAAAGATAACTCAGATAAAAGAAAAACTCAAAAGTAATTGCAACAATGTAGAAACTTAATTTTGTCAATTAAAAGATTTTATCTCCATAATAGCTAAAATCCAAGTTTCAGCAATACATTTTTAGTAAGAACTATACTTCAGACATAGTTACCTAAGTGATACACTTAGAAAGTAGAGGTTAGAAAAAATCGAAGGAAAAATGAGACTATAAAAATATCTTTCAAAAGACAGTCATAAAATGAAATTTGACATCAAAATAAGTATAATTTAGGGTGAAATATCATAAGAACAAAGAAATCTTCCTCTCTAATGGAGGATTGCTTGTCTCTGTCTACTGTTGAGCTTGCCAGGCTATGGGATTTGCATTGACCAATGGAATGAGAACAGAAATACATATTTTCAGAAGTACGTGTGATAGCTGAGCAGAAGCATTGGGAACTATTGCAGTGAGGGCTACTATTCCTGACTTTCCTCTGCCATGATACTGGCACCACCTCAGCCACTCGTTATCCTGTGAGCCATGAATATGAAAAGAAGATTTGCTGCCTCCTGATGGTGAAACTTTAGGGTGAAAGATGTGAGATGTGTAAAGATATAGATTTGAGTTCAAGTAATAGAACTGGAAGGAATTGGTCAAGAATCTGCCTGCAATGCAGAGGATACTGGAGATGTGAGTTCGATCCCTGGGTTGGGAAGATCCCTTGGAAACAGAAATGACAACCCACTCCAGTGTTCTTTCCTGGGAAATCCCATGGACAGAGGAGCCTGGAGGGTTGCAGTCCATGGGGTCACTTGTTCAGTCGCTAAGCTGTATCACAACTCTTACAGTCCAAGAGTCGGATACGGCTTAGCGACTGAACAGCAACAAATAAAACTGAAATGTGGACACTGGATCTATATACTTGGTCTTAGATGATTCTGCAGAAGTCTGTAGATTAATTACTTGTTCCACCATTTACAGTAATGGGGATGTTCAAACCTACACTTCTTGCAATGTGAATGTACCTTCTCATTCAAGAATTCATCTTATATATTAATATACATAAAACCTCCATAGTAACTTTTAATTGCCTGATTTCATTTGATGAAATGCTCTACTCGCTACTGGTTGTATCTATTTACTCTACTTCCTCTTCAAATACCCCTTGTCTTTTTGTAGCTCACTGGCCAGCAATCTATAGTTGCTACATGGAGAATTTCATAGCCTAGGAAGTCTTCGTCTAGAAGATATGGCCAGAGAAGAATGGAAAATTAATACACTCCTTGAACTTTAACTAGACTTTTCCGACTTTTGCTTTTTTATTGCTGAGCTTTATTTGAAAAGAAGTTGGAGTAGGACGTGAAAAAATATATAAGAATAATGTAGATAGGCAAGATACACATTGTAGGTGTGTGTTGTCACTTCAGTCATGTCTGACTCCATGGACTGTAGCCCACCTGACTCCTATGTCCATGGGCTTCTCCAGGCAGGAATATTGGAGTGGGTTGCCATTCCCTTCTCCAGGGGATCTTCCTGACCCAGGGATGGAACCCATGTCTCCTGTGGCTTCGGCATTGGCAGGTGGGTTCTTTCCCAGTAGCACCAGCTGGGAAGGGAATCTGCCCATTTAAATGCTCTCTTCTGCCTCCATCAGGTTCCCTGTAATTCCAGCTCATTCTGCATCCCTAGTCAATTAGAAGTTGCTCCCACTTGGTACCGTTTCTATTAGACTGCCTGGAACTTATTTACCATTTGTTTTGAATTCTTCCTAGAAGCTAGTCTAAGAAATGGGAATCCATCATTTTGGATACAGCTATTTAAGGCTTTCAAATAAAAATAATAGAAATTAGAATATATCTTGAGGCAAGTCACATTGACTGAATGAAAATTTGCCTTGTAGTAATTGTTCATTTTGAATAAAAACAAAGTCACCACATGCCCCCCTATTTATTTATTAATAGTACTACTTTTTCATGTGCAAATGTTACAACTACATAAGAGAAGTCCAAAAATATAGACTGATCCTATTTTATCTTTTTCTGTATTCAAAGCAAAATAATCACCAAACAACTTTTGAGAGAATTCTTAGATACTAGATAACCCCTAAGATTTATGAAATATGTGTAGCATTTGGTTTATCTTTCCATTTTCAAGGCCTCATAAAAAGGTTTTGCCCATTTTGCAAAGGAAAGAATGGAGTTAATTGAAATACTTGGTTTGATGCATCACTTAAATGATGACAAAGATAAACACCCCAAATTTATTTTTCCTAGTAATCTTATTTAGTCATCTTTATTTTTCATGAATTTCTCTTTTCTTAAATCTCCTCAAAGTTTGTTGGCACTCAATCAATCAGTAGCAGAAAACAGAGAACTCATTGGATCATCTACTGGAATGAAGTAGAGGCTATATGGAAAATAGTGTGGCCAAGACAACCAAGCATTCAAAATAGAATTAAAATCTCATGATAACTACAACCATAAAATGCCAGGAAAGAAACAAAAAAGAAATTGTTCCCAAATGAAAGAGGAGGGAAAGCAGCATGAAACAGTCACACTCTTGGTTCTTTGAATAACCTGCATTATGTCCTTGGGTGATTCACTTAATTTCCTTGGGTTTTGGATTCCCATCTGTAAAATGAGAAGATTGGACTAAATCTGTACTTTCCAAATTATGAGCCTTGGAATAATTGCAAGAGGTCCTTGAATTCATATGCTTTATATATTTCTGCAATTACTAGGGTCCAAAAGTCCAATTGTAGTCATGTGGTAGTTGGAAAAATATGTTTATTTTTTTTTTAAAAGTCCTCATTTGGAAATCTTCAAGATGCACTGGCTAAATGATGTGTAAAGTCTTTTCAGGCTATAGAATGTCATTATTTTATGAGTTAGATATCCAGATGTTGAGGTGTCTGATTCCTGATTGAAATCTTTCTCCTGAAACTGTATTGTTATTGGAAAGAGTGCTGAGATTGAAGGTAGGGCTATGATTTTCCAAGCCAGAATATCATTCATTAATTTTTACCTTAGGCAAGTAATGGAAATGTTTATTTACTTCTTTTGAGATGACTCTGTAAAGATGCAGAAAAGCGTAATGTGCTTTTCAAATTTGATTCTATTGGTCAACTACTTTTATTGGTCAACTACTCTCAGCCTTCTAATTAATGCTAAATTTGCAGAGCAGGAATCAGAATCAGCTGTTAGCTTTGTTTATCACTGTAGCTGTTTTAACTTTTTCCTTTTACCACTTCCATTAATTTGCTATACAGCTCTCAAGTTAATTTTCCACTTCCAGGCATATCTATTATTTGTGACTTAAAGATCTATAATACTTAGTATTTGATCCCTGGGTCAGGAAGTTCCCCTGGAGACGGGCATGGTCACCTACTCCATATACTTGCCTACTTTCCAGGCAAGTATTCTTGCCTGGAAAACTCCATGGACAGAGGAGCCTAACAGGCTATAGTCTATGGAGTTGCAGAGTCAGACACAACTGAGCAATACAGGACTAACATGAGACTTAGTAACTCAAATAGTAATACTTGTCACTGTTAATTCTTATAAACAGTTTAAAGCAAGCCAATAGATTGCCTGAAAATTGAATAGAATAATAATAATCTAACATTATTTATACCAATAGAATATTTCTTTTTGTCATTTTGTGAAATAAGTGATTCCTTTTTTCTCAGCTCCACCTTTTCTGTGTGCCTATCTGTAAGTACTCAGGAGCATGTGCATTAACCTTCTTTTCTGAGTAGTGCTTAGTTAAAGGCTCCTATTTATATTCTTGTTGGATATTCATTTATCTCTGAGTCCCTGATGATAGACTCCTTGGCCACTGAAACAGCTCCTATCCTGTGAGGGCTGATCAGTTTGCTGAGGGACCAAAGGAAGCTCATTTCTTGTCCCGTTATCGGATTTCACTCCTTCTGAACTCAGGCCATGTGAGCAGATGGATTCACTTGGAAATGGAAATCAATGGTTATCTTTTGAAACAGAAGGGATTAGAGCTTTGCACATGTGAACTACTCAAGCACCTAGCTTTCAGAATTATTAAAGATGTTCCTTGAAAGTAAGAAAATTCCCCAGTGTTCAACAATCTTAATGTTCAATTAACTTTTATTCACTCTCTTAACAATGTCTTACAGACATGGATGAATGGTACAAGAGGTCAACCCACTTAATATTCATTGGAAAATGCGATTACATAAAGGCAACTTTTTTTTTGCTTCAGTAAAATACATGAGCTAATTTAAAGGAAAGAAGGAGAAAAAGTTCTCTATAAACTAATAACAAAGAATCAACTTTTCTATGCTCAATATGTTTGCCAAGTATGCACAGGATTATTTTGGTAAACTGATATATTATCCTTAAATTTTATCTGAACAACAGATTCATATGTTCAAGCTCCTACTGGACATGCTATTTGAATGTTCACTTGTGTGTGTGCATGTGTGTGTGTGCTCATTTGCTTGAATGTTCACTTAACATATGTCAAAATGAGCCTTTTATCTTTCTATCCCCCATGATACTCTACTTTTCTTAACATCTTTGACTTTTCAGTTAATGGCGGTTCTTTATTCCTGGTTTTAAGGATCAAAACCTCAGAAGCATCCTTGATTTTTCTTTCTTTTTCACAGCCCATCTAAAGGGAAATTCAGTTAACTCCGCTTTCAAAATATATCAACTGTGATCATTTCTCTTTCCTTTCTATGCCATCACTCTTACAGAAGCTTCTTTTTTGCCTGGATTGTTTCACCTTTTCACACTTTTTTATCTACTCCCAGAACAGGAGTCATGCCTGCCCTATTGAAATGTTACCCAAACCATGTCACTCTTGTCCATGAAAATCTCTAATGACTTCCAATATCACTCTGAGAATAAAGCTGGAGTCTTCAAGGGCCTAAGAAGATATATGCCACTGGACATTCTTTCCTATTAATTTCCTACTGACAAAATTTTAGAATAGGGTGTCTCAACCTTAATTCTACCCTCATTCTGTTACCCAATTGGTCATCTGGACTGGCACCATGGTCCTAGCCTGGACTAAAACTCACTATTTCTCCATGGAGTTTCTTCTCCCTGCTCCCCACCCCCAGCCTCATCAGATTAGCACAGCCAATTAAAAAAAAGTTGATGCTGAGATGGAAAAGCACAAACAGTAGTCAATGGCTAAAGAATGAAGCAGGAACCTAGTTCACAAATCAACCTTTTGACCCAATTCTGGCAGAGACACCAAATATATAAGAGGGTGAAGAGTGAAAGTCACTCAGTTGTGTCCGACTCTTTGGGACCCCATGGACTCTAGCCTGCCAGGCTCCTCTGTCCATAGAATTCTCCAGATAAGAATACAGGAGTGGGTAGCCCTTCCCTTCTCTGGGGGATCTTCCTCACCCAGGGATGGAACCTGGATCTCTTACATTGCAGGCAGATTCCTTACCATCTAAGCCACCATGGAAGCCCACATAGGAGGGCTAATTGAAATAAAAACAAGGGAATTAGAAAGAGTAGAAGGAATATACATGTCATCAGAGAATAAGGGTGTGGTTTGGACTCAGAACTGATGAAACTCTCCTTTTCAGTCCTTGTACCAAATTTCCGGTTGTTGCTACAGCAATCTTCAACTGTTATGGCACAGATGGGTATGTCATTTAGCATGCTAATATAGTACAGTGAACATATAATAAAGCTCAAGGTCTACTGGAAGTCAAATCTATCACCATCTTGGGCCTAGTTGTTCTAACCAATTCTTAATTTTTTTTCTCTCTGCAGCTTCCTCCTAAAACTTAAATAAGAGTAATTGGTCTCTGTTTGAGGGAGAGGTGGCTTTGGAGCCACAGCTTTGGCAATAATTTTGTTTGGAAAGCCAAAATCTAAATAGTCCAGAATTTTCTAGATTTTCTAGAATTTGGGATATGAAAAGTGTCCATCAATTAAATGCAATTGCAGCATTTTAAAACACGGAAGCAAGGTAGAGGCCATTTTTTGTGCTCTGCACGAATACCTTTAAGAAGTTGCATTGGTAACGTCAGTCTCTTTGTCCCCAGTTTACAGATATCTAGACACTGGTGATAGGATGGTGATAGCATCAGTAGAAACCACCATTTTCTGCTCTCTCCATCACAGCTAAGATGGTGAGTGCTTCAGCTCTTTAAATCAGTGGCAGACCATCTTGATTCTGTAAACACATTATTCCCTGTTTTGACTATGCTGTCTGTTTCCTGTGTTCAACTTCTACTGATGTACGCTCTCTTTCTCACTTAGATCTTTAGGAAATGTCATTGTCTTAGTGAGATCATCATGGGCCACCCTATGTAAAACATCTACTTCCACACATTTCCTATTTCCTTTCCATGTTTAAATTTTCTTTGCACTTTCCTCTTTTTAGTATACAATCTATTTCACGTATTTTATCTATCTTATTTATCGCTGCCTGCCACAAGCATGTGAGATTTATAAAGGCCAGGATTTTTTTTAATGACTGTTGCATTTCCAGTGCCTAGAACAATGTCTTGTACATGGGAGATATTCTGAGAAAATTTGTTGAATGAATGAATAAATCATGTGACTCTTACTCTGTACTCTCAGAGACACCTTATATATTAATATATAAGAATATATCTGTATACACACAGTTTGTGCATTATTTATAAAAAAATCTAGGTTTCTTTAAATATATTTTGTGTCATGGTGTGAGCAGAGTGGAATTCAGTATTTAAGCATGTTTTCCCTTCCTTTTTAGAGGGTTGCAAAGCAGTGCTATGTTTCAGGGCAATACTGATAAGTTGAAACAATAGCTACAAAATCTGAAAAGTATCCTGAATGGAAGAAGGAGTTCATTGTTATGCTTTTTGACCTCAGATTCCATTTTAAATAACATGAGAAAGGCATTTTAGTTTTCCAGCTGACCCCAGATATTTGGTTGGTTTGATCAGGCCTTAAAGATTTTTATTTTTAGCTGCTTAACTGCATTAAATCTGTTTCCAGATTTTTCTGAAATGTTCTCTATAGCCCCTTTCTTCATTATATTCAGTATTAAGTAAAAGAACAAGGCAGAGGCAGAATCCATAGGCTCACTTGCCTCCTGGCAAAGAGAGAAATTAACATTATGAAATGCAGCCTGCCTCTCTCATTCTTGTCCTCAATGGCTGTTTTCAAAGGGCATGAATACTCCATTGCAAATAATTGGTGCTCCCTCCCCCATCCCCCTCAGAAACACAGACACAAACACACTCAGACATGCATACTCACAGGCCAGCACACAAAAGATGCACCCTTCCCCCAACCACTAAAAAAAAATCTAAGAGGGAAAATCAATATGTGATCTTTTCAAGCAGTGGAGACATGGAGGCTTCTATTTCTAGTATCTGGTATTTAACATGCAAGCAATTCCATACTTGGGATTAGTCAGAAGAGATCAATGGCTCATTTTACTATTATCAGACATTAGAGAAGTTGAAAATCTCTCCACAGATTATTTTGGGATAAAGCATCCAAACACAGAACTGATTTTCTGGTACACAGTTGGGTTGAATTGGGGAGTTATCCCTTTCTCTTGTCATAGCAGATCAATTTGGTAATTTGAATTAAAACAAGGAATTTAGTTCCCTTTAGTGCCATAGAGTTTTTCTTGTTGATATTCTGCCTCTTCCTCCCCTTTTCCCCATTGGTTTGTTTGGTTCTTAGATACTTTCAGAATCATCTTATATAATTTGTAGAAAAATAGAGTGAAGCCTCTGCAATCAATGAAACTGTGAAAAAGAGAGGAGGATTAAGGAATCTTAAAACTGGCATAATATTATTTTTAGCAGCAGTACATAGTTACTTAAGAACTTGTGAGTGTTACAGGACCATCACACTTTCATAAGGACAATTTTATGCTATGAATCTTTTTTTTCAAGTAGGAAAGTGATTCACGTTCAGAATAGAGGAATGTAGTTCCCTGCCCCACCTCCTCTCTCTCAATACACATTCCACTGTGTTGCTTTCAGATTGCCGCCAAAAAGTTCAATACATCTGCTTGTTTTGATTAGTTTATTTTCCATTTAAAAAGGCAAAGAGATTGATTTAAAAAACAAACCTTGGCCATTTTTTAGAAATTTTTAGTTGGCAGCAATAGAAATCACCTAGATAAAATCATTATAAAACCAAACTAACTTCTTCTTTGTGGAATTTTCAAGCTATGGGCCCTGCAGAAATCCAGTCACTTAATTAATTAATTAATTAATTAATCAATGTGTCTTCCCATCCATTCATTCATTTATAAGTAGGCTTTTATTGAAGATTTACTAACTATCCAATACCATGAAAGAAGTGAAGGGTACAAAACTATGATTCAGTTTTATTCCAAGTGAGTCACAGTTCAGTGGAGGAAATAAACACTCAGTCCCATCGTGGTATAGTAAGGTATAGTAAGTACAACAACCAAAAGATATGTGGGTACATAGAGAACGACATTGAAGTTAATTCAAGCTTGGGGATTTCTTGTACATTATATTAAATTTTTATTATTGTCTTTATTTAAAATTGTAAAGTCTCCCTCAAGATAAATTTCCTTTGGGAATTGTTATTCTTAAATTTTGAAAAGCTTCTTTTCTTTTATAAATTGTGTCACATCACAGCTTTAACTAAAATGTTGCTAGTGTGCATAAACAGAACAGAAGTTTTAGTCTGTTGTATATTCCTGGGAGAGTGAGTCCCTTAGACAGCAAGGAGATCAATCCTAAAGGAAATCAATCCTGAATATTCATTGAAAGGACTAATGATAAACTGAAGCTCCAATATTTTGACCACCTCCTGCAAAGAGCTGAAAAAGACCCTGATTGGAAAGACCCCATTGGAAAAGACCCTGATTCTGGGAAAGATTGAGGGCAGAAGAAGGGGGCAACAGAGGGTGAGATGGTTGGATGGCATCACTGACTTGATGGACATGAGATTGAATAATCTGGAAGATGGTGAAGGACTGACTGGGGAGCCTGGCGTGCTGCAATCCATGGGGTCACAAAGAGTCAAACACGACTTGGCGACTGAACAACAGCAAATGACATATTCCTGAAAAGGACTGAAATGAGGCTAAACAAGAGTGTTACTCTTTAGCATTGATTTCTTCAGAATATGTAGTTTGACAAAAACTTGAAGCTGGTTGTCTGTTACAATACAGCAATGACCATAGTTTCATTGTTTTTGAGCCCAAGTTCCTGTGCCTGGTGCACAGAGAGGCCAAACAAACTGAAAGGTCAGAGTTTAGAGCAGAGAAAGGTTTATTGCAGAGCTGGCCAAGGAGGATTGGGGCAGTTCATGCTCAAAGGACTTGAATTGCCCACTGGGTTTCAGGGAAGCAATTTTTAAAGGCAAGGTGAGAGAGGGGAGTTGCAGGGTGAGTGATCACCTTGTGCACAATTCTCTGATTGGTTAATGGTGAGGTGAGGTAACAGGGTATTGTCACAGGAGTTAACATTATCAATCCTCAAGCTCCAGTAGGTCTGGGGACTAAGTGCTCATGGTCATCAAGTAGTTAGCTTTCATTTGGTGGAGGTTTTAGCATCTATAAAGCAACTGAGGAAATGTGCATCAGATGCTGTTATGCAGGTATTTCAGAGAGGAACAAAAGATTCTGTGATTGCCATTTGGCTGATTCACTGTTTAAATTTGCCAGTTGTCCTACAGTTTGAAGCCAGTTGTCCTGGCCCCAAACTGCTTTTCAGTCCCTACATGTTTTCATCTTTCAATCATCAGTTTTTGAGACAGGCATTTGTGACCCAGGGGAGGCTGTAGCTTTGCTATGAATAGGTGGCTTGCAGAGGACATGGGGAGAGGATCTTTCCCAGGAAGTCTCTATAGGGTCCTACTAAGTTTGATGATAGAATTGTAACAATTAGGAAATCATCAAAAGTATATAATTATAAACAAGCTCTTTGACATAAAAGCATTCTTAATATGTCCATGCTGAAGACATATTCTAAAAATTTTATTATTAATATTATCAACATTTGCATTGCGGCAATATAATATGATTCATTGATACAATTCAAGTAAATTGATGTCCTGCAAATAGAAGATATGCTATTTCAAGGAGCTGTGGATATGCTTCTTAATTTTCTTTATTCACAATTATGATACTTTGGACATTTCTTCAAATCACACTTGTGGAGCATTTAAATTAATGTTGAAGTTATTCATATTTCTTTTCTTTGTCAATTATGTAATATTTGTTAAATACGCATAAGTTGTAAAACATAATAGAAAATTTAGGAAACTTCTATCAACCTACTCTCCTAAATTTTATGTTAATTATTTTATTGCTTTATAAGAGTCTATCATGTATGTATAAATATTTGAATAACATATTATTTGATTTTGATTGAATTTTACATTTGTAAACTTTGTATATTGCATTCTACATTTTCAATCAATATTATATTCTTAGGATTCATTAATGTAGTTAATTAGTTTTCATTGCCATATATTTTATTGGTTAAATAAACCACAAATTTTATCCATTTTCCTGTGATTGATATTTAGGGATAGTTCATTTAGAAGAACATATATCATGCACAATGCTATTATGAATATTTCTGTATATATTTCCAGTAGCATATATGTGGGAATTCCTGTAGATTATGAACACAAAAGGAAATTTCTGGATCATATGCAATGTTCATGTTTAACTTGATAATTATTTTTCAAAGATACTGAGACAGGAGATAGATGGGCCTGAGGCTGAACAGCTGGAATCTGTCACCTGTGGACAGATACCCCAAGATAAATATAATAGCAGGAGCAAGGAGGAGCAAGGAGGAACTTCCTGCTTTGATAGAAGATAAAGAGACTACATATTTCTCATTCTCAATGTCAAGGAGATCTTCCAAACTACACATACACAGAAAGGTTCATTGAAGTTCAGGGAAGGGAGGGGGCACCAGGCCATAATATATGCTTCTTCCCAGAAACCCTTGCTCTAGAATCCATCTTGGCTAAAAAATATGTAGGCACACAGGGGAGGACCCTGAGTTAAATTACATATGGACTCAGAGTCAGCCAAAGCAAGATGACTGGCCAGAGGAAACCTGGAAGAACTGCCCCATATAAGTGATTTAAACTAAGGTGTGGCTCTATCTCTGAGCCCACCCACGTGTGTCTATCCCACCTGTGTGTGTCTATCCACAAAATCATTTTTCCTCCTAATTAACACTTTGCTTATTTCACTACTTTCCATCTATTTGTTGAAATTTCTTTCTTCAAAGTGGACGAGCTGGGTCCTTGTCACTGGCCATTGGCCCTCATAGTCTAGTGGTTAGGATTCCATGCTCCCACTGCTGCAGCCTGGCTTCAGTCTCTGGTTGGAAAACTGAGGTCCTGCTTCAAGCCACTGCAGGCCAAGGCCTCTTGAGATCAATATGGTATTCATTTTCAATGCTGCCATAATGTATGACACTTCCCAATGAACATAATTTTTGGCAATGTTTAACATTGTCAAATTTCATAATTTTTGTATTTTTTGTTTGGAAGAGCACAGGGAAATATTTTAAATCAAAATCATAAAATAGGTAGATGATAGCTACCAACAATGAACAGAGAATTTCTTTATATATTAATACTGGAATTAATTTTAAAACATGCTTTTAATAAGTGATTATTTTCTCTCAGCAAAAGTTTACAAGCACTTGAAATAAGAAATATTTCAAACTTCGTAAAACATGTGAAATTTTTAAAAACTGCAAAGAATTCGATGCAAAAACTAAAAAATATGGTTTCATTAAATGCATATTTTATTTTTTCCTCATTATGAATTGAACAATATAGTGAAAGCAAATTAATAGAACTGTAATTTTCTAAAAGTTTATTTGCAATACTGTTGTTGCTAACTTAATGAGAATACTCATCATCAACCAGACTATATTATGTAAACATTACATCTGTTTTGTCTAGGCAGAGCAACTAGTGTTAATTTCATTGGCAATTGAGAAAATTGGATACTTCTGGCTTTCTCTTCTTAAATCTATAGGTGAATTCATAAACATCACCTGTTTTATAGAAAACACAGAATTAAGGTACTGTATACATACTTCAAATTTTATTATCTTTAAATGTCATTCCTTTCTATTCCTACTGTAAATCTGTACCTTTGAATTAATCAATCTTATCCATGTTGGTGAGGAATTCAGAACGGAAAAAATACTCCAATAAAACAGGAATAAATGTTAGCTTCTAATAGCAGAATATAGTGGTTACTATTACAAGGAAAAGGCCTCAAAGCCTTTCATAGAAATATTCCATTGCATTGAATATGGCAAAAATTTACCCTCAACAAAAATAATTTTTTTGTTTTTAATATCTATATGCATTCTGGAAATAATATTTCCTTTCTATTTATAGATAAAGAAGTTCTGTGCAAAGAGCAGGGATTTCTAGTATAAAAAAGTAATCATTTGAAAATACACAGGTTCAATTTACTAACATATGCCGATAAGGAGCAAAGATGTGTTTGAGTCACTAAAATCAAGCTACTTGCATTTCCTGGGTAACATCTCAAAGTTTGGGCTTCCCTTGTGGCTCAGCTGGTAAAGAATCCGCCTGCAATGCTGGAGACCTGGGTTCGATCCTTGGGTTGGGAAGATCCCCTGGAGAAGGGAAAGGCTACCCACTCCAATATTCTGGCCTGGAGAATCCTGTGGACTGTATCATCCATGGGGGCAAAAAGAATCATACAAGACTAAGTGACTTTCACTTTCATCTCCCAGTTTATTGAGGAGACCCTCTTTCCACAATTGGCTCAGAATATTTCTATGAGAATATCTCTACCCCAAGTGTCATTGAACTTTTTTTACTTTCTATTTTGTACTTGGGTATAGTTGGCTGGGGCTTCCCTGATGGCTGAGCAGTAAATAATCCCCCTGCAATACAAGTGATGCAGGTTCGATCCTTGGGTCAGGAAGATCCCATGGCAAAGGAAATGTCAACCCACTCCAGTATTCTTTCCTGCGAAATCTCATGGACAGAGGAGCCTGGCAGGCTAAAGTCCATGGGGTCGCAAGACAATGTTGTGAAAGCTCCAGGTGAACAGGAAAAGGACTCAGCCATACTATATATGTATCCATTCTCCTCCAATCCTTTTAAGCCTGAGAAAATGAAATAACTCTTATACACTTTTCAAATGCAAAAATATTTATTATTATGTCAAAAACAGAAAAAGAATTTTTTCCATGAGTTACTTCATAAAAAAAAGAACAGTGATTATATTTCTCAAAGGTTCACAAAGTCACCACCATTGTGATTCTCACCAGGGCCAAAACAAAGAGAAGAGCCATATAATTTTCCTGTAATAATATGCCCTAGAAACCAGTCCATGAAATTGAAGCCAAAGAAGATTTCTTTTATTAGATTGCTAGATAACTCTGTAAGTCTTTGCATTTATAGTTATGGGAAATTTGCCTTCTAAAATAAAGCAAGCTAAATGGCAGCAGCACAAAAATTTAGATAATTTTCTTGATGAAAAGTATCATCTATGTTTTATGGTTTATTCTTGGTATACAAATAAATATAAAATGGAATCTTTTAATGTCTGGATGTGTTCCCCTGCTGATTGATTGTAGCTGTACCACTCAGATGGTCTATGCTGTACCCACATGACTTTGAGAGTACCTCATAAGCATTTACTAAAATTTGTGTTAATCGTGATCTTAGACAAAGAAATAAAGATTCTGGCAAGGTTTTTCTTGGTAGTCATTTTTATTTTTCAAATATTGTCAAACCTTAAAGTCATAAAAATGCATCTGGTTCATAGAAGTCTGATGTGGTTATCATTCCAATATCATTCCATCTAAAACAACTAGTGAATATTAAAATGAACCGAGCTTGGATTTAATAATTAAACACAAAGCAATTCCTTCAGTCTTGGATTACTTTGTTGTGAAAAATGGAAGAATGATATACAAGAGTCACTAAAGTTTTTGACATCTTAAAAAATGCCTGGTAAATACTTCAACATTCTTAAGGCCTTTCAAAGACTTTTGTTAATTTTATTAAATGCAAAGTTTTAAAAGGACTGTAGGTTTTCACTTAAAATCTTTTCATCAGATGCAGACAAGACAGATACTGAACCACACTTTTTTTTTTTTTTTTAAAGTTTTTAGCATCAGTCATGTGCCATATAGGTAAAATATGACTGCTTGATTTTTGTTCTGAACAACCACCATATTAATTCATTAAGTTATTAAAATCTAGGAATGACTATTTTTCACATTCTAAATGCGTCACTTACGAATTTCATGGTCTTTGAAAATTAGCCGGGCAACCTGTAAATTGGGATTAGCTCACAGAGAGGCGGTGAGCACCACACCTAATAGCCTCACAGTGAATTACATTTCAAAGACTTAATAACCAAATACTTTTTTAGCAAAGTTAATAGTTAACAATTGGCGCCAGAATTCTATTTATAAAGGCACAGACTTCCTGAAGGAAATATTTTGATGGTCCAACTAGATATTGAAAGATAGATCCAAAAGCTGGATATAGAAAAAAAGAGCATAATAAAGCAATTGCTAAATTGCTATATAGAACAAAATACAAAGAATCTGGTTTAAGGAAAAATAAAAGGGGACACAGAACATTTTTCTAAAATTTGTTTTTGTTTTTTCGGCTGCACAGCACGGCATGTAGAGTCTTTGTCCCCCAACCAGGGATTGAACCTATGCTCTTATACTGGAAGCATGGAGTCTAAACCGCTGGACTGCAAGGGAAGTCCTGGAATACAGAACTTTAAGTCAGTGGCACTACATAGACACACAAAAATATCCTTCTTCTTTCTTGGGAAGGAGTAAGCGAATGAGGAGGTAAAGAAGGACTGGAAGTTCTTCTCTTAGAAATCTGCTATGGAAATCTAAGGACATGTGAGCTGGGGCCCCATTAATAACTATACACTTTTCATCAGAATCCCAAAAAAGAATTTGAAGGGATATAAGTCTTCCCCTCCCTAGGATGGTGTTCAAGTCAGTTTCATTTAGCTCTCAAAGCAGAGGGTACTTCAGCTGATATTTGCATTACATTTGTCAAGCCATGTTTCCTTTCTAAGGAATGGCCTACTGTTTGCCAGGTTGGATCATATTACTTTGGACAATTAAAATTCTAAGCCTAAATTAAGGTTAGGACCATAATTACATCTCTCACATATTTCTTTATCACTGGGTATCTATTTCTTTCAAAAGAAAGCAATCTGTCGTTTTAGATTACCGTTGTCTACCATAAGCAATAATACCTAATGGCCTCAAGAAGCACTTACTGTGAAAATAATTGTTCAATGAAATGATCTTTGAATACCAGAAGATCCTTACTCCACCCTCAAATGGCCCTATTTTTACCATTAACATTATTACTGCATGATTTAAATAGCAAGCCATAATCTGTTACAGTAAAATATAGCCTCATAGCTTCTACCATGAGCAGTATCTTACATATGATATCTAGTAAGGGAAGAAACAATTTAAACATGAAAGGAAATATACTTCAGAATGTAAAAGTATCAATGTGGGTTCATATGTGTATGTATGTGATACTGTAGCAACTTGGAGCTCTTTCTGTTTTAAATATTCTGAAATCACATTTCTATACTTAAAAACAGTCCTCTCCCATCAGATAAAATTATCTCCAAGACTGTCTTAAATTAGAACAGAAGCAGATGTAATGGGATAGATCTCATCTCTAAAGCTGCTGACAGTGGAAATAAATCTAAGTTTTCTTTCTGCCTCCCTTCATGTGAAAGTGCATATAATCATCAAGTGCACACAGACACTGCAGCTTCTAATGCATGCAGCGCGTGTCACCAAACAGATTCATTTCTCAGTCCCATGACACAGCAAACTGTTCACCTGGGAAGGCATGTGCCTGGCCATTTCAGGGAGAGTGTGAGCACAGCTAAGGGATTGTTAGTCACCCACTCTTCTTGCCTTCCCATATACCCCCATTCACTGATATAGCTCAGGGCATAGCTGGAGTGAAATTGTCATAAGCAATGACAGGTGACTTTTTCTCCTTTCAAGGCAAATCTGGGCAGTTGAATTTTAGAGGAAATGAGCATTGAAAGAAAAGTGTACAGCAAGTTTATATGATGCCCGTGAACTCTGTGCTCCACTGAATGTAACCACCCCTCCTTCTTCTGAGTACCCATCTCCCCAAACACACACACACACACAAATACACAAAGGTTCTTTTTTTCCAAGGAATGGCCTTTATTTCTGGCATCTACGGGCTTCCTTTGTGACTCAGCTGGTAAAGAATCCGCCTGCAATGTGGGAGATCTGGGTTTGATCCCTAGTTTGGGAAGATCCCCTGGAGAAGTGAACAGCTACCCACTCCAGTATTCTGGCCTGTATAGTCCATGGAGCCGCAAAGAGTCCAACACGACTGAGCGACTTTCACTGGCATCTGTGCTCTTGTTTTAATTGCATGCAATTTTGTGTGGAGATTTAGTCTTTATAATTAGTGACAGGAATGATTGCTAATGAGGCAAAACTCAAGTAAAAGCTCCAGATAATTCACCCTGTATAACAGATTCTGCTTCCAAGCAGCTGCTTCATTTTGCTCCATTCAAATTGCCAATTAGTTCAGAGGTGCTCTTCAACACTGTGTATGCAAAAGTTGTTCATTTCTCAAACTGCCTTCATGATCCTTATTTTTTTCACCTTATTTAAACAAAAGATGTCAAACACATTGAAATAATAAGACAACAAATGCTTATTTAATCTTGCTCTCCTAACTTAACAAGTCAACATTTTGCCATATCTTGTTGAATAAAATGCTGCAGGTAAAGGTTGAATCCTTTTCATGCCCTTCACTGATCTTCCCTCTCTCACCAAATGTATCATTGTCCTCAAATGGGTATCATTTCTACTCATATGTTCTTTGTATTATATGTGTCAGAAATAACACTGTACTTTTTTGTTTCTTAAAATTTCATAATTTTATCATACTATTCATACAGTTTTGCAATTTGCTTTTTGCATTTCATATTGCTTTAAAAAATTATTCTTGCTAAGTGATGTTGCTCTAATTTATTTATTTTAACTGCTATATAATATCCTACCACATGAATATAATAAAATTTGTCCACTTTCATATTAAAAAGCGCGAAGCTTTTTTCTATTATAAACAATGCTGCAGTGAAGATCGGTATATACTTGCTTTTGCACGTGTGCATTTCTTTAGGGCATATAACTAGGGATAGAATTTCCCCAATACAGGTGAGCTGCTTCTTCACATTTACTAGACGTTTACTGTGTGAAACTGCTCCCTAAAGCTGTTGTACCAGTTTTCACTCCCACCAACCAGTGTGAGAATTCACCTGAGATGTTGTATTCTCAGACCCTTAAATCTTTTTGTATTTGATGGGAATAAAACACTATTTCATTGTGATTTGATTTGTATACCTATAGTCACAACTGAGGTTTTTCATATTTACTAGCTGGTCTCTGAATTGTCTGTCCATATCTGTCTGTTTTGATATCAGATTAGTTGCTATTTTTCTTTGGCTTATAGGCATTCTTAGTATATTCTCTATCCTCTCCCTTTGTTACTTTTATCCCAGGGCACATTGGTAGGACACAACTGTAAATTAATCTAAATGTGAATGACATCCACTGAGCCCCACCAACTAAAGGCAAACCTCCTCTAAACTTAAAGCTTACCAAGGAAGCCTTGGTAAAACTGAAACTAAAATCTACCCTTCCTGTGACATACATCGGCACATTCTCCACTTTGTTTTCTAAGGTTTGGTGTTTCACCAAATGATTGCTTCTGACAAAATCATTTTTTCCTACTGGGCAAAACCTGAAGAGCTAGTTTATTTCCACAATCACAAATCATTACTGAAAGTAAAACAATGACAAAACATCTCTGTCTTCTAAGTTCAAGTGAAAATTCAGATCTCTGAAATATTAATTATGATCTAAATTTAATATTCATTATGGTACATGTTGTAATTATGTATGCAATTTAGATTTTTTTTTACCAGTCTATAGTAAGCCAGTAAACTGTCTTCCTTTGTATTCAGAATCTGCTACATAATTTGCAGGGCCCACTGCAAAATGAAAATGTTCAAAATCAGTGAGAATTTCAATATAGAGACAGAAGAGCCCTTCTGAGCACAAAGCCCTGTGTGCTATACACATCACACAAACTTGAACCTGGTCCTGCCTACATTAGTGTTTAGATTAGGCCTTTTGTACCTTATCACGTTTCACCTATTATCTTATGCTAAACATATTTTTCCTATTACACAATTATTTTTGTATGTTCAAAAGGCCAAACTCAAACTTTTACTTAGAAAATTCTTTTCAACCAAATTAAGTAAACTGAATAATAAGATATATCCAATGTTTTGAGGATACTTATGACTGTGAAAATAAAAACAGAAATGAAAATCACACAATACTATTTATCAAGTGAGTAATTAGGAAGTACTGCCTTGATGATAGTGAGATAGTTTTGATAAAACTCATCCAAGTTTTTTAATATGAGATGATCAATGCAAAGAAATAGAGGAAAACAACAGAATGGGAAAGACTAGAGATCTCGTCAAGAAAATTAGAGATACCAAGGGAACACTTCATGAAAAGATGGGCTCAATAAAGGACAGAAATGGTATGGACCTAACAGAAGCAGAAGATATTAAGAAGAGATGGCAAGAATACACAGAAGAACTGTACAAAAAAGATCTTCACAACCCAGATAATCACGATGATGTGATCACCGACCTAGAGCCAGACATCCTGGAATGTGAAGTCAAGTGGGCCTTAGAAAGCATCACTACGAACAAAGCTAGTGGAGGTGATGGAATTTCAGTGGAGCTCTTTCAAATCCTGAAAGATGATGCTGTGAAAGTGCTGCACTCAATATGCCAGCAAGTTTGGAAAACTCAGCAGTGGCCACAGGACTGGAAAAGGTCAGTTTTCATTCCAATACCAAAGAATGGCAATGCCAAAGATTGCTCAAACTACCGCACGATTGCACTCGTCTCACATGCTAGTAAAGTAATGCTCAAAATTCTCAAAGCCAGGCTTCAACAATACGTGAACCGTGAACTTCCTGATGTTCAAGCTGGTTTTAGAAAAGGCAAAGGAACCAGAGATCAAATTGCCAACATCCACTGGATCATAGAAAAAGCAAGAGAGTTCCAGAAAAACATCTATTTCTTCTTTCTTGACTATGCCAAAGCCTTTGACTGTGTGGATCACAATCAACTGTGGAAAATTCTGAAAGAGATGGGAATCCCAGACCACCTGACCTGCCTCTTGAGAAACCTGTATGCAGGTCAGGAAGCAACAGTTAGAACTGGACATGGAACAACAGACTGGTTCCAAACAGGAAAAGGAGTACGTCCAGGCTGTATATTGTCACCCTGCTTATTTAACTGATATGCAGAGTACATCATGAGAAACGCTGGGTTGGAAGAAGCACAAGCTGGAATCAAGATTGCTGGGAGAAATATCAATAACCTCAGATATGCAGATGATACCATCCTTATGGCAGAAAGTGAAGAGGAACTCTTCTTGATGAAAGTGAAAGAGGAGAGTGAAAAAGTTGGCTTAAAGCTCAACATTCAGAAAACGAAGATCATGGCATCCGGTCCCATCACTTCATGGGAAATAGATGGGGAAACAGTGGAAACAGACTTTATTTTTTTGGGTTCCAAAATCACTACAGATGGTGACTGCAGCCATGAAATTAAAAGACGCTTACTCCTTGGAAGAAAAGTTATGACCAACCTAGATAGCATATTCAAAAGCAGAGACATTACTTTGCCAACAAAGGTCCGTCTAGTCAAGGCTATGGTTTTTCCTGTGGTCATGTATGGGTGTGAGAGTTGGACTGTGAAGAAGGCTGAGCGCCGAAGAATTGATGGTTTTGAACTGTGGTGTTGGAGAAGACTCTTAAGAGTCCCTTGGACTGCAAGGAGATCCAACCAGTCCATTCTGAAGGAGATCAGCCCTGGGATTTCTTTGGAAGGAATGATGCTAAAGCTGAAACTCCAGTACTTTGGGCACCTCATGCGAAGAGTTGACTCATTGGAAAAGACTCTGATGCTGGGAGGGATTGGGTGCAGGAGGAGAAGGGACGACAGAGAATGAGATGGCTGGATGGCATCACTGACTCGATGGACGTGAATCTGAGTGAATTCTGTGAGTTAGTGATGGACAGGGAGGCCTGGCGTGCTGTGATTCATGGGGTCACAAAGAGTCGGACATGACTGAGCAACTGAACTCAACTGAACTGAAGTAATTAAAGTTCAAGAGAACACTTGCAATACCACATTCCTAAGAACAACCAGTAAAACCTGCTTAACTGAAGGGAAGACAATGACCAAACACAGCTGACACTGAAACTAATGAAACGCTGATGATAATTGAGGAGAAGGACTGCTACAGGCCAAAGGGGAAGCCTAGTCTAGGCAGATTGACAATTCAGCAAAGACTCACTGCCATAGCTACTACATGCCAGACCTTGAAAGTTGGGAATAGATGAGAACAGGCAAAGATTGCTTTTTATCTAGTTGAAAGTGATTGTTCTGTAGCTTAAACAGTGTCAGAATACAGACAGAAGTAGCAGATATATCATGTAATACCTGACACTGTTTCCTTCCCATAGGAAAACATAAATAAAAGAGATCCAATAGATTAATGAGGCACCAAACAGGTAACTGAAGTTTCAGTTCAGTTACTCAGTCATATCTAACTGTTTGTGACCCCATGGATTGCAGCACACCAGGCTTCCCTGTCCATCACCAACCTTCAGAGCTTGCTCAAACTCATGTCCATCGAGTTGGTGATGCCATCCAACCATCTGTTGTCCCCTTCTCCTCCTGCCCTCAATCTTTCCCAGCATCAAGGTCTTTTCCAAGGAGTCAGTTCTTCATATCAGGTGGCCAAAGTATTGGAGTTTCAGCTTCAGTATTAGTCCTTCCAATGAATAATCAGGATTGATTCCCTTTAGGATGGACTGGTTGGAGCTCCTTGCAGTCCAAGGGACTCTCAAAAGTCTTCTCCAACACCACAGTTCAAATGGATCAATTCTTCAGCACTCAGCTTTCTTTATAGTCCAACTCTCACATCTATACATGACTAGTGGAAAAACCACAGCTTTGACTAGATGGACCTTTGTCAGCAAAGTAATGTTTCTGTATTTTAATATGCTGTTTAGGTTGGTCATAGCTTTTCTTCCAAGGAGCAAGCATCTTTTAATTTCATGGCTGCAGTCACCATCTGCAGTGATTTTGGAGCCCAAGAAAATACAGTCTCTCACTGTTTCCATTGTTTCCCCATCTATTTGCCAGGAAGTGATAGGACTCGAAGCCATGATCTTCATTTTTTGAATGTTGAGTTTTAAGCCAGCTTTTTCTTCACCTCATCTTTCACTTTCATCAAGAGGCTTTTTAGTTCCTCTTCACTTTCTGAAATAAAGGTGGTATCATCTGCATATCTGAGGTTAATGATATTCTCCCAGCAATCTTGATTCTAGCTTGTGCGTCATCCAGCCTGGTACGGAGTAATTGATAATTTGCTGAAAGTCAAAGATCTAACCCTCTACTGCAAGTATTAGCATGGGCAGGAACTAACTTCAGACTTCCTTAAATTATGCCTGAAATTAGGCATATGAAAAGTTCTTTGTAAAATTTCCACTTGAGCACTGGAACAACAGTGTTAAGACAAAGTAAAGCATCAGTTGTATATATCATTTATCATTTTATTTCTGATAGCTAATGAGCTTTCACTTTTCCATTTTAAAATTGTGCAGCACACTAACTTCTTAAACAGAATATTTACATGACGCATATAATGTGTCAGATGTCTTCAGTATGAGGGTTATTGGACTATGTAACACTATACCTACATGAGTCACCCAAATGTGAGGATGTGGGTGAAGGGTTGTCATCCCCTGGTCTTTGACATGAGTTTGGAAAATCTGAGAGAGTTGTACCGTTTCTCCATCATCTCTTCATGCTACTCTTTTGGTTGAAAAGAATGATACTATCCTATAAAAAGTGGCACAGACTCTTTTCTAATTCTTTTGATTCAACTTCTACCTTATTATCTATTTTCTTCTACTTCCTTATCACTGTTAAGTTGGGATCTTCCCAACCCAGGGATCAAACCCAGGTCTCCTGCATTGCTGGCAGATTCTTTACCATCTGAGCCACCAGGGAAAGCCCTATGTAGTAAGTACTTCACATATTTAGTAAATAGTTCACTTATTTATTTATAGTAAATAGCTCACAAAGTGTTTATACATTATAATACTATACATTTATTATATATGTCTAATAATTATGTTTTGTTATAGCTTTTAAATTACTATTACCTAATTTTTATTTATGATACATAATTAGATATTCTAAAGAGACACTTGCTTTAGCTCATAGTATTCTTGGTGTATTTTTTGGAATGAATACAGTGACAGCTTACAACTCCTATAAAACATCTGAAATATCTCAGGCAGATAGTCAGCTGTGTTTGAGAAAACATTTTCTGATTTTGTCAGTGTTCCTTTTGCAGTATTGGCATAGCCACAATATAGCATGGAGAATTCCTAACAATGTTTTTATATGTTAGGTTTTAAAATGACTATCTTATTTTTGTCTCTAATTTAGTTTAAATAAAACTTAAAATTATCTATATAGTCTTATTATAGATAACCTTTTTTCAAAGAAAGAATTGAAGCTTATTACATTTCATAGTCATATGTCCTGAACATATCACTTGCTTTCCTTTCTTTGTGAAGAAGCCTGAATGGAATACAAAGAGATTCAGTGTCAGACATAACTGAGATTAATGCCAGCTTCATCATTTTAAAAAGATATGGCTCTATTATGAAAGCCTGGAGAAATATGTTCGTTCAAATGCATGTGTCTGCTTTCCTAGTTTAGTTACTGTTCTTAAGGAATTAGCTTCAAGTGTTAATATTTAATGTATTCTGTTCTCCTCTGTATCAAGCAGATTTATTTTTCCTCCTGTATGAGTTTGCTTAACATCAAAGTCCCAAATACTGTTCCATAAACAAGAAGATATTTATTCTCTAATGAAAACTTATATCAGTAATAATAATAAGCACATCAAGCAATGGAGAAAGAAAAGATGGAGGCTAGTGAAAATATAGCTGGTAGATACATGGTCCACAATCACTGTTGTGATAAGAACAAGCTTCTATTTTGATTAATCTCACTTTTTCTATAGTGTTGGGAGACAGTTTTCCATGGGTCACTCAGTCTTTTGTTGTTGCTTAATGTGCCAAAAATTCAGAGTCTTGTGTCATTTTTCAGGATTGTCTTTTCATAGAGCACCCTTGAGGGATGAGGTGTATCTCACATTGGGACAAAGAGAAGGCTCAGCGCAAACAATAACTAGATTTCCCCAATCTCAGAGTTCTTCTACAATGAGATCCATTTTGTTACATTTATCACCTGCCCCAGCTTCACCCCCAGGAGACTTGGGAGTAAGAGAAACTGAAGCAAATATGCCGATGCGCACACACCTGGCTGTGTTATGAGTTAGCACGTCTTTGTCTCTGACCCAGGAGTCCTGTGTCTTCTACCAGCATCCAAAAAATGGTAGCAGACTACCTTTTTAGTCATAGGATAAGTTAAGATTAAATTTCAGAAATGAAAGTTTTCATGATATGGATGGGTTCATGAATAAGATGACTTTTTGGAAGAGGAAGTACAAGGAAGGTTCAGAGTTAGGAGAAACCCTGAGATCTGAGAATGTGCTGTGCTGTGTTGCGCTTAGTCATTCAGTCATGTCCAACTCTCTGTGACCCCCATGGATTGCAACCCTCCAGGATCCTGCCCATGGGGGTTCTCCAGGAAAGAATACTCAAGTGGGTTGCCATGCCCTCCTCCAGGGGATCTTCTCAACCCAGAGATCAAACCCAGATCTCCCACAATTGAGGTGGATTTTTTTTTTGAGGGAAGTCCGCGATCTGAGAATGCATTCACCCAAATAGTGGGCAAGAGAGAAGGTAGTAGTGCCCTAATTGCTAATGACCTTGAGCAGCAACAAGTAGAATTGAAGCAACAAGCTGCCCAAGTGGAATCTACTTGTCGACTACTCTCCTCTGAGGAGGAACAGGAAGAGATATCATGGTAATGGGGCAGCAGTTGATAGATGAGGTGACTATGGGTAGGAAGCCCGGGTCCTGAAAGCTAAAAAATAAATAAATAAATAAATAAATAAATGGCATCAGCAATGAGACGCTTGAATTTTGAGAGAGACTGGATGAACCAAAACACAGAGGTCTCTTTGGTTGGGTTGTTGTCCGCTGTCATGCCTCTCAAAACCAGAAGTCAGTGCAAACAGTCTTGCTTATTAGCATGGAGCCACAGTATCCGTGATCCACCTCACTACTTCTAGTTTAACCTCAGCTGCTTTTTTTCGATCCCTGGGTTGGGAGGATCTCCTGGAGGAGGAAATTGCAACCCACTCCAGTATTCTTGCCTGGGAAATCCCATGGACAGTGGAGCCTGGTGGGCTACAGTCTATGGCGTCAAAGAGTCAGACACAACTGAGTGACTAAGTACAGCTTTTAGGAGAAAGATGATTAAGGATGAGGCCAAGATCTTAGACCTCTCTTCAGAAGGGAGCCAAGGCTAATTGTACTTGTCTGAGTATGTTGGGGAGCTGTGGGAAGTATTAATGCTTATGGTTCTACTGAATCTTTGCACCAAAGTCACTTTCCACCCAGTCAGGCAGAGAAGGAAACTGAATTCAATCTATAGACTGTGGGACAAAGTCACTGTGGGACAGAGATGCTAACATGGCCTTGCAGATGCCACTTTCAGCTGATTCAATTCTCTATTCAGTGGCTTTGACATCTGCACATACTATTGAATTGATGTGCTACATGCTTCTATCTCCTGTCCCATAAGGGTTACAGAGAATTCACCTTTTCAAAGATTACCATGAGGCAAAAAATAGTAGTGGGGCAGATCAATCGCTTCTCCCCTTCCCATTTAACCCTCTACCCTCTCCCTTCCTGGCTAATCAAACAGAAGCAAAATGAACTACAAGAGAGAGAAATGAAAACCAAAGTTTTAGTTAAAGATTTAATGGCTGTCAGAGTACTCATAGAGATTATTTCTCAGAACAGTGCCTACCAGATGAAACTACCAATTATATCTCTTTTGTTTACTTAAAAAAAATCACATTTTAACCAGCTACTAAACTTCTCTTGAATTAGTACCCATGACTCATAGAGGCTTGTACTTCTGTGTGCATGCTAAGTTGCTTCAGTTCTGTCTGACTTTTTGTGACCCCATGGACTATAGCCTGATATGCTTCTCTGTCCATGGGGATTCTCCAAGCAAGAATACTGGAGTGGGTTGCCAGGCCTTCTTCAAGGGGATCTTTCTGACCCAGGGATCGAACCCAAGTCTCTTATATCTCCTGCATTGACAGGCATGTTCTTTACAACTAGAATCACCTGGAGCCCTTGTACCTCTACACTGACATCCTTATTTGGGAGCACATCATTTTGAATTCAATGACTAACAAAATGGAAAATACTCAGGTTTTCTTGGTTAAACAGGTACAATTTGTTCAAGAGTGAAACTGACCTGATCCTAGGACGTTTCAGATTTGCATGAAAACATGCTGTTCCTCCTTTAAGGAAACTTCATCCCTGACTTGAATGTCTAAAAAATCATATTTGCTCAATAGGGAGTTTAATTAATGGGCATCATTCACTGATACTGTTCATCCGTGGAAGCTAATAGTGACCATTGGATAAGAGCCGCAGTCTCACCCCACTGACAACTCTGAAGACCAACTGTGGTGAAGGCTGAATCACAATAGGTTGAATTCGAAGCTGTGACCCTTTCCTTAGACAGTACTTCAGTGGATCGTGTTATATATTTATATAATGCTGTACATAACATGCATGTATATAATAGGCATAGTTTTACTAACTCTTAAGCTGCTGCCAGTGGTCTAGCTATCTGTTCTATTACTTGGAAGACTACAAAATGGCAGATTAAAGATGATCTTTTCTATGGCTGCAGAATGTAGAAGGCAGTTGTGGTTGTTCATCTGACAGTCTGAGCTCCGCATACAGATGCTTACAGTAAGGGTCATTCATCTGATGAGACTCAATGGAATCAGCTGCAGATCAAGCTTGCATTACTCACATTGGTGCCATTGTTACCTAGATGCATCATCACATAAGGCATGATGGTTTCCACTCATAAACTGGACACAATGGAAAAGGTCAAATGTTTCTGATGCAGAAACTAACTATAATAAAGACTTCATTTTTTGATGTTTCACTGCTGACAACTTTTAAGCCTCACTCTTCACTTTTCCTTTTCTGTCCCACATCTGGTCAAACTAAGGAGAAAGCCTATGTGAGCCCTCCTTCAGTGCTGGCAGGAAGTTCAAACCACCCACCAGAACACTTACACTGCTCTACCACCTAACCACCAAAAGACTCCCAAGCCAGTCTCCCTCCCTAATCTCTCAAGCTGGTTTATTACCTGCCTGTGAGCCACTGTGCTCTTCCTAGAAATCCTTGTCATATGAGTAATAAAACTTCCCATACACTTACAGTGTTTCTGTGGCATTAGCACTGAAAACATTCAAGCCAAAAATGTGGGTGGAAAAATGTATTCTATTTCTGTGGAATCTTCGAAACAGTTGGAGAAGAGAGAAGTGTGAGCATCTAGACAATGACCAGCACATCTCAGGTCTCTCTCTTTTCCTCTGACTTGCTAACCGCTGGTGAGCATGTTCTTTGATCTCTACTGCTGCCTGCTGACAATTTGCACTTTAGGCTGTTTTATGTTGCATTTGCTGAGTTGTACTGAGTCTCTGTTATATTATAGATTGAAGTCAGAAGTCTGCGTAATTGAAATTTAGGAACAGGTATATGAGCCTAGAGCTCTCCCTGAAATAGCTCCGGGTTGCGTATCTTGGCCCAGACTGATGTGTGTGTATCAGACTGAATTATGTGTCTCAACTCCAACAGAAACTGTGCCTGACGCTGTGCTCAGCACACTGTCGGTTGTCCTGTAACCACTGGTCGTATGTGAAATTGGAATTAGCAAGTTTTTGCAGTGTGGTGATAGTCCAGAGATAATACATGACAGAATTTGTATTTGAAACAAGTTATTCCTGATACTAAAACCTCTTCATTTATGCATACACTATTTAAGATTGGCTAATTTAAAATTAAATTATACAAAGCATGCAAATGACTTCACAATGAAAAAGAGTAAGACAAGAAATTCTTAGCACGGTCTTATTTCTTCTTCAAACTCTCAACTGTATGAGAGAAAAAAGAAAGAAAGGGGGTGAGGAGAGAGAGCGTGAACGTGGATGAAAGGCGTTAAAGCCCATAAAATATGACTTTTATTGCTTGAATGATAAGACAGTATGATTCACTTAATCAATCATTGATTTAATTTATAGCTCCCTTTACTGCATTTCATAAAGCAGGCAGTTTGAAAATTTATCACCAGAGCATGTCTAGAGAACTGAGAATCAGACATATTTTTAGAGCCTCATAGACTTCCTCAGGATGTGAAAATACATAATAAACAGATTTTATTTTATATCAAACTAATTATATTTTATAATGAGAAAAACCACATTATAGAGAAGATAAAATTTTAAACATCAAAAAAGACTTCCAAAAAAAGGTAAACACAGAAAGGGCTGAAACCACTAAATGTCTAATTGTGCATCAGGTTATAAATATAGGATATAGGACATAATATAGGGCATTAACCTTATGTCATCAAATGACACATTGCTCAACTATTTTCATTATTATTACCACTGATAATGGAGAGGTTTCTTTTAAAAATATGGGTAAAGAAGATGTGAATTTATACATTGGATTGTATCAGTAAAGGCCTAGTCAGGAGAAAGAAGCCATTCCTATTATTTTGAGAGACAATTTGATATAAAAATTATTAATTAGGTATATATATGTGTATATATATATATATAACTTTTAACCTAATTATATATAATTTTATATATATTTATTTTATTTATATGCTGGGTCTTTATTGCACTGTGCAGTCTTTCTCTAGATGTGGGGCTCAGGCTTAGCTGCCTTGTGGCATGTGGGAACCTAATTTAGTCACCAGGGATCAAACCACAACCTCTGCATTGGGAGGCAGGCTCTCAACCACTGGACCACTTTTTTAAGGAAGTCCAAAAGTTATTTTAGCCCTAGAAATTTCCTGACACCTTAGACATCAAAGCACTAAACTGTATCTTCTCATAGATGTTGCATGCTTAAAAAAAAGTTTTAGAAAAAATTGAGGAAATAAAATTTATTCTGAGACCTGAGGGGAAGTGGATTTGTTGAGGGACAAGGAAGGGAGCATGATGAGGAAAGGTAGCCTGGCAAGAATAAGCAGGTTGCTTTCTGTGGGGGACACGCTTCACCCACATTATCCTACTTAATTCCAAACTCCTTTATGGAACATGTATGCTCACTCACTCATTATCTCCCTTTTTTAAGAGATTTAAAGAGGACAAACTAAGGCTTACTGTTTTGATCAAGACAACAGAGCCAGAAAAGTGTGGTTAGACTTGAATTCAGGAGAAGAAAGTACACATTCTTAACTATTAACATGCTTTTCTGGGTGTTACAACATTTTTTGAGGTTAGTTAACCAGCAGAGAAACAGAACTAATTGCTTTCTCAACCACATCAACAGTTGATAAGTACTTGAACTTCATGTTGGAGGTTGCTGTGCATTAGATTTTTTATCTTGTATTTATACAATTTTAATTGTTCTTGATCCAGTGAACATTTAATGAGGAACAAATTTCTGATTACTCTAGTGGTGAGAAAAATGCAAGGTACTACAAATTACTACTAAAAGCTTTTACAAGCAAAAACTAAAATTTGCAGGTAAATATTTTTCTACAAAAGGGCTCATTGGTTTTTAGTAAAAAGTATCATTTCTTATGCCATAGTTTAGTAATTTTCCCAAACACAGTAGGTAGAGAGAAAGAAGCTCAACAAAATATCTAAACTTTTAACAAATATCCAGGTTGGAAATTTAAAGATTGTTTTTAATAGTTCATCAATTAGGTCTTTACTTCTTGGCACTATCACACAAAAAATGTATTTTTCTATCTGTAACAATGAGGTCTTATTTTACTCATCTGGAAAATTGAGATAATAATACCAACTTTACAGGGTATTGAGAAGATTAGGGAATACATATGTGTGTGGAAACATCTCCACTGATTAATTTTTAAAAATATTTATTTATTTATTTGGCTGCATCAGGTCTTGGTTGAGGCATGCAAGATTTAGTTCCCTTGCCAGGGATTGAACCCCGGGCCCTTTGCAATTGAGTCTTAGCCACTGGACCACCAGGGAAGTCCCTCCAAGATGAATTTGAAGAAAGAGTAGGTGTAGGACTGATTACAGAACTTCATACATAAAGGTCAGATATAAGAAAGATCATGGTGTTCTTAAAGAAATAAATTTATGAACCAACACTGATTTTTTTCTTAAGTGGTTAGGTGCTCTCCTTTTCTGTGACTTGAAGGATGATCTAGCTCTTTAGACTCTTTAATCTCTCCAGTTTGCTGGAGATAAATTATTTCATCCAGCTTCTAAATACTGCATGAATTACATCTTCAATAAAAATTTATTTCCATCCCTTAGGAGAATCCATCTATTCAGGAAATACTATTCTTTATACAAGTTTGTGACTCCTTCCCTATAAAGATATTTCATATTGCAGCTTCCTCAAAGGCAATAGGTGGGGAATTTTTGACAAGGGGATATGGTTTCAACCCCCAGTCTCACCATTTTCAAACTGGATGACTGTCAGAAAGTATGGTGTTTTCATCAAGATGATGCAAATTATGAATTTCTACCTCACAGAGACTTGTTATGTTGAATTAGATATGATGTAAATAAATCATCAGGTAGTAAACTCTTATTCAATTCCCCCCAACCTTCTTATAAAGAAAATACAATCCTTCTCTAATCATTTTCATATCCCAAAATGTCTGGAAGACATTGTTCTTGATTTTATGTTTATGATTTATATTATCATGATTTGTTTTGTATGGTGTCCTGGTAGCACAGCTAGACTAAGACAGAATATAACCACAGTTATATAATTGATTGTGCAGAACATGTCAAACATGTGCAGAGAATACTGAGATGAGAAAAATGATCCTTTTTGTTCATTAGGAATTTTATGCATATTAGGATGGAAAAGATAAACTCATTATAAAATGCTGAGTTAAATGAACAAAATGATGGCAGGATCTCTACAGCACATCAAGAGAAAATATCACTCTTATGTGGATTCTATAAATAGCAATAGTGACAGGATATGGCAAATATCAGATAATTTTACATGATGAATTGACTTTTCCTATCACACATTAACTGGAAAAAGCAAATAATCTTCAGATAGAAATTAAGAATTACTGCCAAAGAAAGTTGGCCCTGAAGCTGTGAAGGCCAAGGTGGGATAGATGCAGTGGTATAAACATAAACACATTTTTTAAAAAGTTAAAGCATCTAGAATGCCCTTTACATAGAAACAGGTCATTGTGTGCTGTATATTCTTATAGTTCAGTAATCTAACCTTTACTTTATTATGAAATATACAAAGTATGAACTGAGTAAAGTGAAAGTTGCTCAGTCATGTCTGACACTTTGCAGCCCCATTGACTTACAGTCCATGGAATTCTCCAGGCCAGAATACTGGAGTCGGTAGCCTTTCCCTTCTCCAGAGGATCTTCCAACCCAGGGATCAAACCCAGGTCTCCCATATTGCAGATGGATTCTTTACCAGCTGAACCACAAGGAAAGCCCATGAACTGAGAGGTGCAACTATTTTGTTAAAACCGACGCATGCTAAATCTCTTCAGTCTTGTCTGATTCTCTGTGACCCCACAGGCTGTAGCCTGCCAGGCTCCTTTGTCCATGGGATTCTTCAGGCAAGAATATTGGAGTGGGTTGCCATTTCCTCCTTCAAGGGATCTTCCCAACCCAGGAATGGAACCCTTGTCTCTTACATCTTCTGCATTGGCAGGTGGGTTCTTTACCACAAGCCCCACCCCGGAAAGCCTTTGTTAAAACTAACCCCAAGTAAACCAGGAAAACTTTCTTACTTCCCTTTTTATCCAATAAGCGGCATGAGAGTTCTGATGTCCTATGCTGAATTCTTCTAAGACATTTCTCTACTATCATAATATGATACCAGAAATGGTAGGCAACTAACAGAAGCAGAAGATATTAAGAAGAGGTGGCAAGAATACACAGAAGAACTGTACAAAAAAGATTTTCAAGACCCAGATAATTACGATGGTGTGATCACTCACCTAGAGCCAGACATCCTGGAATGTGAAGTCAAGTGGGCCTTAGGAAGCATCATTGGGAACAAAGCTAGTGGAGGTGATGGAATTCCAGTTGAGCTATTTCAAATCCTGAAAGATGATGCTGTGAAAGTGCTGCACTCAATATGCCAGCAAGTTTGGAAAACTCAGCAGTGGCCACAGGACTGGAAAAAATCAGTTTTCATTCCAATCCCAAAGAAAAGTAATGCCCAAAATGCTCAAACCACCACACAATTGCACTCATCTCACACGCTAGTGAAGTAATGCTCAAAATTCTCCAAGCCAGGCTTCAGCAATATATGAACTTTGAACTTCCTGATGTTCAAGCTGGTTTTAGAAAAGGCAGAGGAACCAGAGATCAAATTGCCAACATCTGCTGGACCATGGAAAAAGCAAGAGAGTTCCAGAAGAACATCTATTTCTGCTTTATTGACTATGCCAAAGCCTTTGACTGTGTGGATCACAATAAACTGTAGAAAATTCTGAAAGAGATGGGAATCCCAGACCACCTGACCTGCCTCTTGAGAAATCTGTATGCAGGTCAGGAAGCAACAGTTAGAACTGGACATGGAACAACAGACTGGTTCCAAATAGGAAAAGGAGTACGTCAAGGCTGTATATTGTCACCTTGCTTATTTAACTTATATGCAGAGTACATCATGAGAAATGCTAGGCTGGAGGAAGCACAAGCTAGAATCAAGATTGCCGGGAGAAATATCAATAACCTCAGATATGCAGATGACACCACTCTTATGGCAGAAAGTGAGGAAGAACTAAAGAGCCTCTTGATGAAAGTGAAAGAGGAGAGTGAAAAATTTGGCTTAAAACTCAACATTCAGAAAACTAAGATCATGGCATCCGGTCCCATCACTTCATGGCAAATAGATGGGGAAACTGGAAACAGTAGCTGACTTTATTTTTCTGGGCTCCAAAATCACTGCAGATGGGGAATGCAGCCATGAAATTAAAAGACACTTACTCCTTGGGAGGAATGTTATGACCAACCTAGATAGCATATTCAAAAGCAGAGACATTACTTTGGCAATAAATGTCCCTCTAGTCAAGGTTATGGTTTTTCCAGTAGTCGTGTATGGATGTGAGAGTTGGACTGTGAAGAAGGCTGAGCAGAGAAGAATTGATGCTTTTGAACTGTGGTGTTGGAGAAGACTCTTGAGAGTCCCTTGGACTGCAAGGAGATCCAACCAGTCCATCCTAAAGGAGATCAGTCCAGGGTGGTCATTGGAAGGATGGATGTTGAAGCTGAAACTCCAGTAATTTGGCCACCTGATGCGGAGAGCTGACTCATTGGAAAAGACCCTGATGCTGGGAGGGATTGGGGGCAGGAATAGAAGGGGACGACAGAGATTGAGATAGCTGGATGGCATCACCGACTCAATGGACATGAGTTTGGGTGAACTCCTAGAGTTGGTGATGGACAGGGAGGCCTGGTGTGCTGCAGTTCATAGGGTCACAAAGAGTTGGACATGACTGAACAACTGAAGTAAACTAAGTTTTAAATAGTTTGTTCAGCCTGATAGTAGGTAAACAATGCAACAAACATCAGTCTCTGACACCAGGTTGGCACTTTTTAGGAACTGAAGAAAGGTATAGGCATATTTTGAAATGTACTAATTTAATTAATAAACCAAAGCTTGTACATAGTCAGGATAAACCTGCCTTACTTATGGTTCTATTTGGAAATATGCCCAGCAGGCTACTCCTTTTCATTAAACAAATAAACAAATGAAAACTTATATAGGGATTTTTAAGGTAAAAAATTCATAGTTAGCAAATTTTGACATTCACTGTGCTATTTCTAAGTAGGAATGTAGCAAACCTTTTCAATAACTCAAATATTGTTTGGCAACTTCAGTATTAATTAATAACAGAATTCCAAGAAAACATGGATAAAATCATGGTTTTACTTACTAATCTGAGATTATTTATTCTCTAATGGAATAGAATAATCCTATATTCTTAGGGAAGAAAAATGCTCCAGTTAGATTTTTTTTTTTTTTCAGTGTTACAGCTCTGTTTTATTTAGAAGATAGCAGGAGAATCCAAGACTCGAAGAGAAGAGAGTGGAGGAGTGCGTGGGGAGGGAGAAAAAGAGAGAGAGAGAGAGAGAAAGAAAAGAGCGCACGCACGTGGGAGAGAGAGTCCGAAAGAAAGTGCTTTGGCTCCTCCTTTTGTATGTTTTTTCCTCCATCTGGGCCTGCCCTATGCAAATTGGGCTTAGCCAGGAGTGCTGTTTGTTCTGTTTGTTCTGCCTGAAGTCTTCACTCTGGTCCTAGGACCTTCCTTGTCTTTTAGCCACCGCCATTTTGGACTCCTTTTCCCTATTCTACCTACCTAACATTCCCCCCTCAAGAGATGGGAGGCCCAATTCCTTGGGAATAGGGGCATCGAGGTCTTTCTGGCTACTTCCTGCTGAAGTGGGGCAGCGAGGGGTATTGGGCCTCCCCCTCTTGCTAGTCTCAAGCCCCAGAGTCCTTATAGCGGTGTCCAAGGGTGTGTGATATTTTCCGTGGTCAGCTGTAGTTTTATATCTTTGTTGAACTGGCACTGCATGTTGTAGCTGGTGACGCATAATATGATACAATTGCAAGAAATAAATTTGTGTATCTAATGATGAGAAGTGGCGAAATGCAACTGAGTCATTTAAAAATGATTTTTTATCACAAAAAGACTAATTTTGGGGGGATTAAAAGAAAAATACCATGCAACATTTCTTTTCAAAGCTCACTAACTCAAATGCCGTGTGGGGCCACCCAAGACAGATGGGTCATGGTGGAGAGGTCTGACAGAATGTGGTCCACTGGAGAAGGGAATGGCAAGTCACTTCAGTATTCTTGCCTTTAGAACCACATGAACAGTATGAAAAGGCAAAAAGATAGGACACTGAAAGATGAGCTCCCCAGGTCGGTAGGTGCACAGTATGCTATGAGATGGCTGGATGGCATCACCGATTCAGTGGATATGGGTTTGGGTGGACTCTGGGGGTTGGTGATGGACGGGGAGGCCTGGGGTGCTGCGGTTCATGGGGTCGCAAAGAGTCGGACACGACTGAGTGACTGAACTGAACTGAACCCAGATATCAATTTCTCAATGCTAAACTGACTCTACAGGAGCACAAGTCTCTTACATTTTTAAGCAAACAATTTTCATTGAAGTATTAGTGTATATAAAGAAAAATGCACAGAGTCCAAAGCATTTGTACATATTTTTGCATCCTGGTTATCTCCACTCTGATAAAACAACAACAACAACAACAATAACAAAAAAAACTAGCACTTCAGAAACATTTCTGTGTTCTCCACCAGGGATTACCCACCAAAGCAATTGTCATTCTGATATCTGTCTCTGTAGATTGGTTTTGCCTTTATAGAAATGGAACCCAACAATCTTGTTTCCAACTCTGGCTTACTTTCTTCAACATTATATCTGTGAGACATGTGTGATATCATGAGTAGCAGTAGTGTGTTCATTTTTATTGCTGCATAGTTTTTCATTGCATAATATGAGATCATTTAGGCAGTCTGAGAAGTATTCAGTTTTTCTCCAGATTTTGGCTAGTAAATATATTTCAAATATTATTATTATATTTGAATATATATGTTTTGGTACACATATATTTATACAATTTTGTTGACTATATTCCTAGGAGTAAAATATCATAGGATGTTGTGCATATTAAGGAAGATTTAGTAGAAACTGCCTCATAATTTTTCAAAGTGATTTTATTAATGTATACATCAGCACTGTAGAAGTATGTAGGAGTGTCTCATTATGGTCTTAATTTTCTTTTCCCTGATGACTAATAATGTTGAGCTACTTTTCTTTAAAAAAAAAAAAAATCACTGGAGAATGGATTTCAAGTCTTTTGCTTGCTCTTCCTTTTATTATGTATTTCTTTCTTCAAGGTATAGGAAATCTTTTATATTTTAGAAACCTATTTGTTGGTATGTATATCAGATACTGTGTACATATATGTAGTTTCATTTCTTTTAAGGGTGACTTTTATGGAAAAGTCTTAATTTCAATGCAAGCCATTTAATCAATATTTTTCTTTATATGTAGCTTATTATATAATGCTGAAGAAATATTTTTCTATCCCAAGGATCTGTTCTTCTGTGTTATTTTCCAGAAGCTTGATCATTTAATCTTTCAGATTTGGGTTTAAAATTCTTCTAGCCCTGAGTTTTTTATATGATATGCCATAGGAATCAAGATTTGTTTTTTCCTCTGGATACCTGGTTGTCTCTGGTAACTGGTGATCTCTCACTGGTCTCTCTCACTGGAGATTAATTATGCATACTCAAATAATTTCATATAAAACAAAGCACTTAAGATACACTTTTTTATGCCTGACTTCCTTCACATAGCCTGACTTTTTTATGCCTGACTTCCTTCACATTTCAGGATCTCAAGAACCAACTCCAACACATGTCCATAGCCTCAATCAAACTAGCTGTGGATTTTCTAAGCAACGAAGAACACATCTATTCCACCGTGGATGATGATCATTTTAAATCCACAGACGCAGAATAACTGGATCTAATTGGGTACCCGAGATATTTTCCAGTTGGACCTTTTTGCAGCCTCTTGTCTCCAGCTGTGCATAAAATTGGCGAGTTGACTTCTAGGAAGTAGATTTCATCTATAAAAGATCTCAACTGACATCCTTTTGAAACTTACTACTACTCTTCTGTGTTTTTGATGGACTTCCCTGGTAGCTCAGATGGTAAAGTGTCTGCCTATAATGCAGGAGACCCGGGTTCGATCCCTGGCTCAGGAAGATTCCCCTGGAGAAGGAAATGGCAACCCACTCCAGTATTCATGCCTGGAAAATCCCATGGACCGAGGAGCCTGGTGGGCTACAATCCATGGGGCTGCAAAAAGTCGGGCATGACTGAACGACTTCTGTGTGTGTGTACGTGTCCTTCACATAGCATATGCTTTTGAAATTCATTCATTTTATTTTGTGGTCAATAGTTCATTCACTATTGTTATTGCAGGGTAGAATTCCATTGTATGAATATACCACATTTGCTTAGCTGTTCACCTCTTGTTAGCTATTTTGTTTGTTTCCAGTTTTTGATTACTGGGAATAAAGCCCATGTGACTATGTACACAATATTTTGTGGACATCTGTTTTTATTTCTCTTGGGCCCATACTCAGGCATGGATATGCTGGATACCATGATAAATGTATGCTTAATTTTTCAAGAAAGTATTAAATCTTTCCAAAGCAAGTATACTATTTTATACTTTTCTATCACTATATTGGCTTTCCTGGTGGCTCAGTCATTAAAGAGGCTGCCTGCAATGTGGGAGTGAAGTGAAGATCTTCCCAACCCAGGGATCGAACCTGGGTCTCCTGTATTGCAGGCAGACGCTTTACCATATGAGCCAATCCCTGGGTCAGGATGATTCGCCTGGAGAAGGAAATGACAACCCACTCTGGTATTCTTGCCTGGAGAAGTAATTCCATGGACAGTCCATGGAATTAATTCCTGGTGGGCTACAGTCCATGGGGTCACACAGAGTCTAATCACTATATTAGAGTCTCATTTGCTCCATACATTCTGTAGCACTTGGTATTTTTCAAACCCAATTTACCATTTTATTTTTCTTTCATGGTTAGTGATTTTGTGTCATGACTAGGAAATTTTTGCCTACCCTAAAGTCAAGAATATTATATTCTAAAATTTTGTAGTGTTTGATTTTGTGCTTGCATCTATGAGCCATTTTAAGTTAAATACTGAGCATGGTATGATGTGAGGATTGAAGTTGAAATTTTACCCTTTCCCCTTTGGTAATAATGAGTGTGTGTGTGTGTGTGTGTATGTGTGTGACTATTTCTGGACCCTTGATTCTGTTCCTCTTATCTATATATTTATTTTAACACCAATAAAAGATTATTTTGATTATTGATAGATTCATAATAACTCTTGATATCAGATAGTCTCAGTTCTCAAACTTTATCCTTTACTTTTAAACTGATTATGCTCTTCTAGATTCTTTGCATTTCTATATGAATTTTAGAATTACCTTACGATTCCTACACAAAGTGATTGGAGTTACATTACAAAATAAATAGAACAAATTGGTAAGAATCCGTATATTAACATAATTGCGCTTCCCAGCCTGTGAAAATAGTTTATTTCTTCATTTATTTGATTATTCTCCCCTCTGTCCTTTAGTTTAAAATTGGAGAGAAGGTGTCTGCTCTCATTCAAAACTTCTAATTTAAAATGCACATCTTTCTTTCTTTTTGGTCACTATAGGATCAGAGTTCTAAAGCTGGCTTTGTACTCATCCAGAGTTGAGAGTTAAAATATATTTTACCAGGGTACTGTGTTTAGGACATGAGATTGTGAAGACAATTATGTATGCATTGTTCACATATCACACATGGGAGGATGGAATTTGTTTGTATAAAAAGGAATCTTTCCTTAATTATCAAAATGTGTACTCATTTTGTAAGCCCATTTAAGGGAATATTTATGTACAAACTCACTCAATTTCACTTGACACATAGCAATTTGATCCTTAGGAAACCATATATGGCAAATGCAGTCACTGCAGAAGATGGCACTGTTTAGGAAAGATCACATACACACACACATACAATAACAGATAAAATAAAAAAAGGCAACTCTTAAAATTGGGCAGAGAAAAAAAATCCAACAAAATTTATAACTATTCCCTTTAAATAAAGGCTGGACAAAATTTATCAACAGAAAGACTTTTATTTGGGAAATCTTACTCTATATTTTATTGGGCATATCAACTTTGGGATCAGTGAAATACCAGTTAGTTATTGGATTTTAAAAACCCAGTTAAAAAGACAAAAATCTTCATTCTTTACATATGCTATCTTCTCTAAATTGTTTAGAACTTGAATACTCAAATTATGACTGAACACAGAGATAATAAATTTTGTATGTCTTTCATAGAGAAAAATACTTATGCCTAGTTGGTCAAGAGTAAGTAAAAGATTAAGAATATTCTAACATACTGTATTATATTTTCTCTTCTAATATTAAAAATCTGCCTTCATTGAACTGTAGGAAATATCATAATATCAGGCCATTTGAAACAGATGAGCACATGATCTCTATGGAGAAAGTTTACAACTTCAATAAAGATGTGTGTGCGTATGTGTGCACGCGCTCAGTTGTGTCCAACTCTTCACGACCCCATGGACCAGACGGCCAGGCTCCTCTGTCCATGGGATATCCCAGCCAAGAATGCTGAAGTTGGTTGCCATTCCTCCTCCAGGGGATCTTTTCCACCCAGGGATCTATCAAACCTGCATTTTCTGTGGCTTCTGAATTGGCAGGCAGATTCTTTACGACTGGGCCACCTGGGAAGCCCAAGAACTTGGAATGAAAAGTGCAAAATGAAACATTCTGTCCTCATCACAAATCTCAGCAATTCAGTACCACTATACTAAATAAATACTATCAGTGACGAAGTATGTCCCTAATAAGTGAAAGCATTTCTCTTATTTCTTTTTCTAAAAACAGGCAGTCAAAACATAGTTGTAATTTCTCTATTCTACATTGATGATACATTTCAGGACAGTACATTTGCTTGGAATAAAACATTTTAAAAAGTAAGCCAGAAAGAAGAACACCAATACAGTATACTAACGCATATATACGGAATTTAGAAAGATGGTAACAATAACCCTGTGTACGAGACAGCAAAAGAGACACTGATGTATAGATCAGTCTTATGGACTCTGTGGGAGAGGGAGAGGGTGGGGAGATTTGGGAGAATGGCATTGAAACGTGTAAAATATCATGTATGAAACGAGTCACCAGTCCAGGTTCGATGCATGATACTGGATGCTTGGGGCTGGTGCACTGGGACGACCCAGAGGGAGGGTAGGGGGAGGGAGGAGGGAAGAGGGTTCACGATGGGGAACACAGGTATACCTGTGGCGGATTCATTTCAATATTTGGCAAAACTAATACAATATTGTAAATTTTAAAAATAAAATAAAATTAAAAAAATAAATAAAATAAAATAAAATATATGTAATATATTATCTGAGAGCTTTAAAATGTTTTCCATATAGCATTCTTTATAAGGTATATTGTATATTCCTTGAAGAGATTCCATTTTACTAAGGAAAATGTTTCAGTATGAAAGATACAAATACACAACTGAATATTTTCTTTGCTGTATAATAAATTGACTTTACAAAGCTATAAACTATTCTGAGTTTAAGGGCTTTTGGAAATAACGACCTTCATTACAGTCTGTAAGGCATTCTGGGCAATATCACAAAAAAATGCATCAGCACAGTAGTTTCTTCCTTAAAATGGTCACCTTCACTGTGTAATAAATCGCCTATGTTCATAAAAGAATCTCTGTGGGACACTTCAAATTTGTAAGCATATATCTTCACTTTGAAATTTTATAGGAAATGCATAGTTTACTTTATTTATGGCTAGATTACAGTTACTACATAAAAGGATATCACAGCTTTGAAAAGTGTGCTTATGTAGAAATATAAAAGTACTTATCAGTTACTTATCAGGCTTAGCAAAAAGGTAGCCCCAAAATGTGTATAAGTTAAATTATTTGAATATACATATTAGCTGGTCGTTTCCACTGATCTCACCAACTCAACAGACATGAGTTTGAGCAAACTCTGGGAGATAGTGAAGGACAGGGAAGCCTGGCATGCTGTGTAGTCCATGAGATTGCAAAAAGTTGGGCATGACTTAGGGAGTGAACAACAGTCACTAATATTTTGCTCTTATATAACAGGTATTATGATTTCATATGTCCTTATTTCTTTTCATTAATAATAAATGAGCTTATGATGGAAGGTAAAAATATATTTTCTAGCACTAACAGCAATAAGAAATAGTAGACTCTTCTTAAATAGACTTTAATAATCTTATTAAATAATATTGCAAGAAAAATCTTTTTCCTGCATATTAATATGATGACTTGAAAAATTGAACTATTTTTAACATCAATATTTTTATTGATTTAAGCATAATCACTCAGTTCAGTCACTCAGTCATGTCCTACTCTTTGCAACCCCATGGACTGCAACATGCCAGGCTTCCCTGTCCATCACCAACTCCCAGAGCTTGCTAAAACTCATGTCCATTGAGTTGATGATGCCATCCAACCGTCTCATCCTCTGTCATCACCTTCTCCTCCTGCTTTCAATCTTTCCCAACATCAGGGTGTTTTCCAATGAGTCAGTTCTTCATATCAGATGGACAAAATATTAGAGTTTCAGATTCAGCATCAGTCCTTCCAATAAATATTCAGGACTGATTTCCTTTAGGATGGACTGGTTGGATCTCTTTGCTGTCCAAGGGACTCTCAAGAGTCTTCTCCAACAGCACAGTTCAAACACATCAATTCTTTGGTGCTCAGCTTTCTTTTCCAAGTCTCACATACATACATGACTATTGGAAAAACTATGGCTTTGACTAGATGGACCTTTGTTGGCAAAGTAATGTCTCTGCTTTTTAATATGCTGTCTAGGTTGGTCATAGCTTTTCTTCCAAGGAGCAAGCATCTTTTAATTTCATGGCTGCAGTCACCATCTGCAGTGATTTTGGAGCCTCCCAAAAGAAACTCTCTCATTGTTTCCATTGTTTCCCATCTATTTGCCATGAAGTGATGAGACAAGATGCCATGATCTTAGTTTCTGAATGTTGAGTTTTAACTTTTTCACTCTCCTCTTTCACTTTCATCAAGAAGCTTTTTAGTTCTTCACTTTCTGCCATAAAGGTAGTGTCATCTGCGTATCTGAGGTTATACATATTTCTCCCGGCAATCTTGATTCCACTTTGTGCTTCATCCAGCCAGGCATTTCATATGATGTACTGTTCATATAAGTTAAATAAGCAGAGTGACAATATACAGCCTTTATGTAGTCCTTTCCTACTCAGTGCAAATATTATAAACCGAGAATATATCTCTTACATGACTTACTAGGGGAATTATAATAGTTTACAAGGTAGAAGGACCAAAGATGAATACCAAAATAATTTCTGAAATTTAAACATCATTAAGTCATGACTTTACATTAAGAAATCTCATTTTCTACACTTTTAATTGTTATGTCTCATTGAACTTATTACTCTCTGCCTTGTTGACCTATCAATCAATTATATAGTGTTACATATACATATGTATGTATATATGTTTATGTATAAAAATATAACATAGAAATATACATATATTATATATAATGCATATACAAATTTGCCTTTTAGGATGTAAAATCTTTATGGACAAATCTTGTCTGTATCTCCTCAGCTGCTAACACAGCAATTTTCACAAAGTAAAGTTTCAGCGAATTATTTTTTATCAGTGTTTAAATCAATATTTCATCTTACGTTTCAATTACTTAATAGTCAAATAAGGAACCATTATAACTAATAATTACTGGGTGGTTTCTATGTGGTTGATATTGTTCAATCTGTACTAATCCCTAAAGTGCCATAGAATAAAAATATTAATAAACAGTTTATATGAATTGTCAGTTTCTGATGATAATCTAACCTAAGTCAATTTCATTTTCATTTAGAAAATTTAGATTGATATTTTAGGACAATATTCCAAATAATAAAATATGAATTTTAAAAAATGAAACAGGCTTGTTATTGAAAAGAATAAAAAATGGAAAATAATTAATATAAGCTTCTTCAGAGTTTGAACTAGCTTGGGAATAAAGTTAGCCAAGTTTAAGTAAATAGAAGTAAAATTGTGTCTATTATTGTGTTGCTTAAAGTCCACTAACTAGATAATCTCCTGGATTTTTATTATGGGACCAGTTCAGCATCACTGTAGGATAAATGAGGTATGTTATATCCACTTAGAATCACATGTCTTTATCATTCTATTCTGCAAAACATGTTACTACCCAAAGACTGTATCTAATGTCTTACATTGTAGGAACTATTGCTTTCTTGAAGATAATTTTTTGTTTTTGAAAACAAGTCTGCAGATTAGAATTTTTCAGAAATTAATTTATATCATTTACATAATTTATTTTTAAAATTTTCATCTAAGTAAACATAGTATGTAATGTATCCATGACTTTGCAGATTATCATAGTCATCTAGAATGATTTAATAGGAGCATCTTTTTCTTAATTTTGAGACCTAAATTATCCACATCAAATCCAATGAAAATCAATATCTCATTAGATTCTAATTGGCAAATTAATATCTCTTTTCAGTGCTTTATTTTGGAGCAGATGGGAGTGCCAAAGCAGAGGCTGAGGAAATCCTTTAAAACAAAAAATATGGTATCAAAAGTTTGATACAGCCATTTAAGAATAAATAGAGAAAACTTCTCATCAGAAGGTCAGTGATATTTTCAATAAAGAAATTACTTTTCCTTTAAAAGTACACATGGACAGGAATAAAGAAAAACCATACCTCTAATGCCATCCTTTTAAATGGCTGCAAGAGCTGCTTTTACTGACAACAGGCTACAGTGCCCTATGTATTCATTTCAAGGCTGTCATTTTTATTTTAAATATGATTATTTCCCTTTGTGGCCATAAATTAAGGGCAGCTAGTATTAAATTTAATTACTTTCTGTAGCAGCATGCAGCTGGGGAATATTTTGCTCTCAGAAAGTATGATTACAAAGAGAGAACGCTTCTAAACGTAGATCACGCTCTCTTGTTTATCTTCATTCATAGACTCAGGATTGCAAAGTGGAGCCATACAATACAAAGAGAAATTTGGTTAAAGATATTAAAGGCCAAATTACACACAATACCTTGACAGAACTGCTGTTAGTAAATCTGAGTATTTTCTTTGTGCAAATAGACTTTGCGCAACAAGCAACAGTAACTATCATTCCCTGTCTACTGAATTGGAAAACAAATAACAGGATCTGTCTCAGTAATAACTACCATCTAAAAAATGATTATGACTTTTGGCATATTATTTTTTCAGCATATAGTTTATAGAAGTCTCACAGGAATTAATCAAAATGACCATGAACAATATTCATAGTACTTCTGAAGTAATGAGGTCATTTTTGTATCTATGTTATAAAAATGAGAAACCATGTTTATGATGCTTCGGAATGTATATTCATAGTGATACGGCTATATACAAAAATATAAACCAAACAGTGATTTTCTCAACAAATGAAACCATCATTCCCGATCTTGTTCATAAAGTTATGCTTCATTGAACTTAGTTGTGTTGAGAGTGACAAAAGTTTATTAAGAATTTACTAACTTCACTTCTTCTATTTGAAATTACCTATTTTTCTACCTCAGACCATATCAAAGAAAGACTCTTTCATATCAAGACAGTATATAGAAAGGTAAAGACAGAAATTATGGTTACAGTATTAAAATATATCTAAGCATGTTGTGTTGTATACATAAACATAAAATAGCATTTAAGTTATTTATTTTAGCATTTAATAGAAAACACTGCTGCTGCTACTGCTAAGTCACTTCAGTCGTATCCGACTCTGTGCGACCCCATAGAGGGCAGCCCACCAGGCTGCCCCGTCCCTGGGATTCTCCAGGCAAGAACACTGGAGTGGGTTGCCATTTCCTTCTCCAATGCATGGAAGTGAAAAGTGAAAGTGAAGTCTCTCAGTCATGTCTGACTTAGTGACCCCATGGACTGCAGCCTACCAGGCTCCTCCATCCATGGGGTTTTCCAGGCAAGAGTACTGGAGTGGGGTGCCATTGCCTTCTCCAGTAATAGAAAACACTAGGTTGAACCTTTTAAGATATAGTCCAGATTGAACTGAGCAAAAGAATCTTGATGGACAGAGAGAGAATGAGTTTCAAAATAATGATAATAATAATAGTAACAATAATAATAATAGATTAAAAGACAAACTATAGAGACAGAAGGAAATGACTACCCACTCCAGTATTCTTGCTTGAAGAATTCCATGGACAGAGAAACCTGGCAGGCTACAACGCATGGGGTCACAAAGAGTCAGATGATAGCTACTAAAACGTTCACTTTCATAGAGACAGATCTTTTCTTTTCTTTTCTTTTTTTAATAGTAAAAGTAAAGAAAATAGAGAAGATATTGAGAGGAAGGAACAAAGTTTTGTGCTTCTCTTCTAAGAAAGTAATGGACAACTCTGCATATGAATCAGTTTCCAAGTAATCCAGAAAGTGAACCATGGCTGAGAGCAAAGAGGCTCTGGAAAGCCTCACATCAGTCAGCAGACAAGCCGAGGAGACTACAGAACCTGTGGAAAACCTCCAGAATCAGCACAGAAATGCTCTCATCAAAGCCCCTCGCTGCCTAGATGAGCCTGGAGCCTCCTCACTCTCACACTATAGTGGAGATGAAATATTTTTGAATAACTGATACTGGCTAACCCAATGGACCAGTTCCTTGTAATACTATTTTTAATTTTTTTTTTTTTAGATTTAGTTAGGTATCTCAATTAGAAATCAAGATACACAAGTATTGCCTTCAAAACTGTCACACTGGTAGGTTATGTAGAATGTTTAAAACTTCGCTGTCACTTATGAAAACAGTTGGAGAGCATTTCTTTTAAAATTATTTTCCAGGTCACTTTGAAGCTGAATTCTCACTATCCTACTTCCAAAACAAATTGGAGGAGATAGATTTGTAGCACACCTCCTAGTAAAGGCAGAAATATCTTCAAAATTCATTTAAGCTACCTCTTGGAAGGAGCTTCCGTTCAAATGCTTTCACAATCAAAGTTTTGTCCATCTCCAAAAAATGTCCATTCAATTTTATGTGTAAGAGTTTTAACAGTCTAATCACATCCCCCACACTTTAGATACCAAGGACTTTGGGATATTTCCAGAACTCAAATTCATCTTAAAAGGATGGCTCTTTGCCACTACTTAGTAATGTCTGGTGAATTCACTTCTCCCCCACAAAAGTAGATAATAGTTTTTCAATATACTCACAAGATCATATAGGGAAAATATCTCTTATTGATAAACCCAAATATTTTTACACCTCTGTTTAATTATACAGTTCTCTACATGAATATAGATATTCAAATTGTGAGTTATCAGAAAGAAAATTAATATTGCTATTTTATATACAAATAGATAGTTTCAAATATTATTAGATGTTAGAAGTTAATAAATTGTCATAAAGTACAGTACAGTGTAAAGATATTTCGGAGTATTTCACCTACTTTAATAAAAACAATTCTAGTAACAACGTAATTTTGAAGTAAAAATAGAAAAAAAATATTCATATCAATCTGATACATCATTGTTGAATTTTTTTATATTCCCTACTAATGCTTGTCTATATACATAAATAGTTTTTATAGTGGCCTTTATCATTTAGATGTAACATAAATTATATTTTAACAAATACATTATTAACATTTTAAATTTAAGAACATTTGCCGTACCCTTTAAAACAATACCTATAATTAAGTGTGAATGAATCTAAGGTATCTCAAAGGCTTTAATTTCTGTAACATTAGCACCAACGCCTTAAAGTAATTTAGAATTATCATCATAGCTAAACAAACAAATTAACAAGAACAAGAGCTTTTGAGAGGTGTAACAATTATTCATAGCATTTTCTCTTTACTGATTCAGTTACCTAATACCTGTATTTTTCTGTACAACTGTATTCTAACCAATATTTCTCACTGACACATAGTTCTTTGGAATTTTTTTTTTCCAGATTGTTAATGACTATGTGTCCTAGTTTTCCTGTCCGCTGCCCCCCCCACCCCTCGCCCCACTCAGTGGATTCTTATAGTCCTTTAAATACTTCTTTTTCTTTTTCATAGTCAGATAGCAAAAGGGTAGATATCTTTCTAATTTTTTGTTGTACCTTTTCTTTTTCTGTCTCTGCTTTGATCATCAAAGAACAAAGCAACAACAACAACAAAAAGCACCACAACACAGCAAAATCAACCATCTATTTGGCAGGACAGAGAGAAGAGCGGGAATGTGGTGAATTATGATCTAGTGATGCACAGGTGCTGTTTATCCTGGATCAGTAATCTCATGGTTCAGTGATAATTCCACAGGGATCAATGAACAAGGATGAAAGAAAACAAAACCAAAGTGTTCTTGTCATGAGACCATTTTATAAGCAACATTTGAAAAACCTTGTTACTTTTAACTGCTCTCTGCTGTTCATAAACTGTAAAATGATCAATGTAATTTGTTATTATAAAATTGATTCCAGCATTACAGGGAGATTTTTATCAAATTTTTACCAAATCAATAAAGATTTTCAAATAAATGTCTATAAAATATGTTACAGAGAAGTAGCTGAAACAAGGTCACTTTGTATGTATACACATAGAGATCAGGAGACCACGGTTCAATTCCTGGATCAGGAATATCCCCTGGAGAAGAGATGGGCTACCCACTCCAGTATTGTTTGGCTTCCCTAGTGGCTCAAATGGTAATGAATCCACCTGCAGCATGGGAGATGTGGGTTCAATCCCTGGGTCGAGAAGATCCCTTGGAGGAGGGCATGGCAACCCACTCCAGTATTCCTGCCTGGAGAATTCCCATGGACAGAGGAGCCTAGCAGGCTACAATCTGTAGGATGAAAAAGAGTCGGACGTGACTGAACAATTAAGCATAGCACGATACAGAGATGCATATCTCATTCCAGAAAGACTTAAAAGGGTGCATAAAATTACATGAAATGAAGCTGGATAAAGATGGATTCAAAGTACAAAAATGCATGAAAACACTTAAACAGAAAATAAAAATAAAAAAAGGAAATTAGAGTTAAGGAGTGAGGATGGTATGAAAGTCATATTTATAAAGATATACATCACAGAGAAGTATTTTTCACTTCACCAAAGCTGATTTTAACCCCTTTTGTGTATTAATATTCTTTTAGCTAATTTACAGTGGTGTAAAAAGTGAAGAACTAAAGAACCTCTTGATGAAAGTCAAAGAGAAGAGTGAAAAAGCTGGCTTAAAACTCAACATTCAAAAAACTAAGATCATAGCATCCAGTCCCATCATTTCATGGCAAATAGATGGGGAAATGATGAAAACAGCAAGAGACTTTATTTTGGGGGGCTCCAAAATGACTGCAGATGGTGACTGCAGCCATGAAATTAAAAGATGCTTGCTCCTTGGAAGAAAAGCTATGACCAACCTCAGTTCAATTCAGTCACTAAGTCGTGTCTGACTCTTTGTGACCTCAAGGACAGCAGCACACCAGGCCTCCCTATCCATCACCAACTCCCAGACTTTACCCAAACTCATGTCCATTGAATCGGTGATCCCATCCAACCATCTTATCCTCTGTCGTCCCCTTCTCCTGCCTTCAATCTTTCCCAGTATCAGGGTCTTTTCAAATGAGTCAGCACTTTGCATCAGGTGGCCAAAGTATTGGGGTTTCAAACATCAGTCCTTCCAAAGAATACTCAAGACTGATCTCCTTTAGGATGAACTGATTGGATCTCCTTGCAGTCAAAGAGACTCTCAAGAGTCTTCTCCAACACCATAATTCAAAAGCATCAATTCTTTGGTGCTCAGCTTTCTTCATAGTCCAACTCTCACATCCATACATGACTGCTGGAAAACCCATAGCCTTGGCTATATGGACTTTTGTTGGCAAAGTAACATCTCTGCTGTCTAGGTTGGTCATAACTTTCGAAGGAGTAAGCATCTTTTAATCATCTGCAGTGGTTTTGGAGCCCCCAAAAATGAAGTCTGACACTATTTTAAATGTTTCCCCATCTGTTTGCCATGAAATGATGGGACTGGATGTCATGATCTTAGTTTTATGAATGTTGAGCTTTAAGCCAACTTTTTGACTCTCTTTCACTTTCAAGAGGTTCTTTAGTTCTTCTTCGCTTTCTGCCATAAGGGTGGTGTCATCTGCATATCTGAGGTTATTGATACCTCTCCCAGCAATCTTGATTCCAGCTTGTGCTTCCTCCAGCCCAGCGTTTCTCATGATGTACTCTGCATAGAAGTTAAATAAGCAGAGTGACAATATACAGCCTTTATGTACTCCTTTTCCTATTTGGAACCAGTCTGTTGTTCCAAGTCCAGTTCTAACTGTTGCTTCCTGACCTGCACACAGATTTCTCAAGAGGCAGGTCAGGTGGTCTGGTATTCCCATCTCTTTCAGAATTTTCCACAGTTTATTGTGATCCACACAGTCAAAGGCTTTGACATAGTCAATAAAGCAGAAATAGATGTTTTTTTTCGAACTCTCTTGCTTCTTCAGTGACCCAACATATGTTGGCAATTTGATCTCTGGTTCCTCTGCCTTTTCTAAAATCAGCTTGAACATCTGGAAGTTCATGATTCATGTATTGTTGAAGCCTGGCTTGGAGAATTTTGAGCATTACTTTACTAGCGTGCGAGATGAGTGCAATTGTCCAGTAGTTGGAGCGTTCTTTGGCATTGCCTTTCTTAGGGATTGGAATGAAAACTGACCAACCTAGATAGCATATTAAAAAGCACAGACATTACTTTGCCAACAATGGTCCGTCTAGTCAAAGCTGTGGTTTCTCCAGTAGTCATGTATGGATTTGAGAGTTGGACCTTAAAGAAAGCTGAACGCCAAAGAATTGATGCTTTTGAACTGTGGTGCTGGAGAAGACTCTTGAGAGTCTCTTGGACTGCAAGGAGATTCAACCAGTCCATCCTAAAGGAAATCAGTCCTGAATTGGAAGGACTGATGTTGAAGCTGAAACCCCAACACTTTGGCCACCTGATGGCAAAGAACTGACTCATTGGAAAAGACCCTGATGCTGGGAAAGATTGAAGGTGGGAGGAAAAGGAGATTATAGAGGATGAGATGGTTGGATGGCATCACTGACTCAATGGGCATGAGTTTGAGTAAGCTTTGTGAGTTGGTGATGGACAGGTAAGCCTAGTGTGTTGCAGTCAATGGGGTCACAAAGAGTCCAACGTGACTGAACGACTGAACTGAACTGATCATAAAGATTGTTTACTTTCCAGTAAATGTGTAACAAGTTTATATTATTCTCTGACAAAGATCTTCCTTCATTGCTTTATGGCTTTTTAATATGAAATGAGAAAGTAATATTCAGAGCCCTTGCAGTCATTTTGTGGCCAAGAACAGCAGAGTTCAGTCTCATGCTTTGAAATCATAAAACTGTTAGAACAATATCAATAATAATGTACCACAGACTTGTTATGGGAGAAAAGCCATTTCTGCTTTTGAAAGTCATAACTGATCTAGTTTTTTGTTTCTTGTTGCTGATCACTTATTAATTTAAATAAATTCTATTATGACTTGAGTGTGGCTGCATATTTGTCTTTAAGTATTTAATGTTCAACATGACCAGCTATAATATACATTGTTTTAAAAACATTAATTTTTTTCAGAGTTCTCATTAATGAACATAATGAGCAAAATCTTTTTAAGCACAATGGCACTAAGGAGAAATCCAAGTACATTTTTGAGAATTTTGGTTCTTGATAGAATCAGGTGAAAGGAATGGGTTTACAAGATTAATAGTTAGAGACTGTAAAGGAAAGCATAACTTACTACTTTCTCCACCATCACCTAAGAGAGTCATCATTCTTGCATGAAAGCCTTTAAAACACAAGAGTCATCAATCCATGACTCATGACTCATGGTGGCAGAGTTAATTGTTGTATCACAGTTGGAAGGGGAGACACAATTTTGGCATAAATATCAAACACTGGCTCTACACAAAAACTCATACCATACAAGAAAGCAAAGAATTCATTTTCTTTTTCCTTTATTTTCACTGTCTGTGCTCTAGAAATTCAGAGAAGTATATCTGAAAGAGGAACCTCTCACACATCATTTCTGTACCATGACTGCAGACAGAGCAGAAAACAAGATAAACCATTTTGTTTACAAGTATGCAGTTTGCATAAATTGCAGTAATCAAAAAGAAATGATTCGTCAAAAAAACAAAAGTGTGTTAATGTAAATGATACTTCATTTAATTAATATCTGAATGCCAATGGGAGATAAGTGGAAATTCCATTCCTAGAAGGTTTGATATGGTACTGATATGGAAAAAAATGAAGAAGATACAGAACATATTTGTAGATCTTTCCTTAGATCATCAATTCCCTCTTGAGGAACAAGTAGTTGCAATATTGGCTGAAGAATTAGCCTGTGTGGATCACAATAAACTGTGGAAAATTCTGAAAGAGATGGGAATACCAGACCACTTGACCTGCCTCTTGAGAAACCTATATGCAGGTCAGGAAGTAACAGTTAGAACTGGACATGGAACAACAGACTGGTTCCAAATAGGAAAAGGAGTACATCAAGGCTGTATATTGTCACCCTGCTTATTTAACTTATATTCAGAGTACATCATGAGAAAGCCTGGGCTGGAAGAAGCACAAGCTGGAATCAAGATTTCTGGGAGAAATATCAATAACCTCAGATATGCAGATAACACCACCCTTATGGCAGAAAGGGAAGAGGAACTCAAATGCCTCTTGATGAAAATGAAAGTGGAGAGTAAAAAATTTGGCTTAAAACTCAACATTCATAAGATGAAAATCATGACATCTGGTCCCATTGCTTCATGGGAAATAGATGGGGAAACAGTGGAAACAGTTTCAGACTTTATTTTGGGGGGCTCCAAAATCACTGCAGATGGTGACTGCAGCCATGAAATTAAAAGACGCTTACTTCTTGGAAGGAAAGTTATGACCAACCTAGACAGCATATTGAAAAGCAGAGACATTACTTTGCCAACAAAGGTCCATCTAGTCAAGGCTATGGTTTTTCCAGTGGTCATGGATGGATGTGAGAGTTGGACTGTGAAGAAAACTGAGCACCAAGGAATTAATGGTTTTGAACTGAGGTGTTGAAGAAGACTCTTGAGAGTCCCTTGGACTGCAAGGAGATCCAACCAGTCCATCCTAAAGGAGATCAGCCCTGGGATTTCTTTGGAAGGAATGATGCTAAAGCTGAAACTCCAGTACTTTGGCCACCTCATGCAAAGAGTTGACTCCCTGGAAAAGACTCTGAGGCAGGGAGGGTTTGGGGGCAGGAGGTGAAGGGGACGACAGAGGATGAGATGGCTGGATGGCATCATTGACTTGATGGACATGAGTCTGGGTGAACTCCGGGAGTTGATGATGGACAAGGGAGGCCTGGCATGCTGCGATTCATGGGGTCACAAAGAGTCGGACATGTCTGAGCAATTGAACTGAACTGAACTGAAGGAAATCTTGTGAAAGAAGTAGTGCAGAAAATATAATTGTCCTTTAAATTATTCCTTTAATTAACAATTGGAAAAAACAAGAGACCATTGAAGATTCTGGGCTGTTAAAACTAGAGGGGATTGGGAGAAGCCAAGATGGCGGAGGAGTAGGACGGGGAGAACACTTTCTCCCCCACAAATTCATCAAAAGAGCATTTAAATGTCGAGTAAATTCCACAAAACAACTTCTGAATGCCGGCAGAGGACATCAGGCACCCAGAAAAGGAACCCAAGTCTTCAAAAGGAGGTAGGAAAAAATATAAAAGACAAAAAAAGAGACAAAAGAGGGAGGGACGGAGTTCCATCCCAGGAAGGGAGTCTTAAAAAGAGAGAAGTTTCCAAACACCAGGAAACCTTCTCACTGCCGAATCTGTGCCGAGCTTTGGAAGCACAGAGGGCAACATAACAGGGAGAAAAAATAAATAAACAATTAAAACTCGCAGATTGCGAGCCCTACGGTAACTCCCCCAGCGGAGAAGCAGCGCAGACGCCTGCACATGCCATTAGCAAGCGGGGGCTGGGCAGGGAGGCGCGGCGCGGGCTGCATCGCTTAGAGTAAGGACCTGGCCCGAATACCCTGAGCGCTATCTGAGCGAAATAATTTGGGCTAGCAAACCAGACTGTGGGATATCTACCACGCGAAAAGCCAGCCCTAACCTAAGACACCGCCAGGCCCGCGCACAGAACAAAGGACTGAACAGAGATAGCCGGCTGCAGACCTTCCCCCTCCGGTGACAGGCAGCCAGAGCCGGAAGGGGGCAATCGCAGCCCCAGAGACACATTATCTGTAAAACTGTAAGCAGGCTTCTTTGCTAACTAAAACTTTTTGGGGGTCTGCACGATCAACATCTGCCTGAGAAGGTGTGCCGGTTTTACACCCAGATAACCGAGTGGTGGGGAGGCGATAAGTCGCAGCATTGGTGCTCACCAAACACCTCATCACCTGAGCTGCTCGGACCTGGGAAGAGCACAAAACGCAGGCCCAACCGAGTCTGCGCCTCTGAGGACTACCTGAGTGCCTGAACCTGAGTGGCTTGGACCTGGGAGGTGCATGCAGCCCAGGGCTGGCCTCGAATTGTTCCCGGTGGAACAACCTAGAGCCCGAGCAGTGTGGGCAGGGAGGCTACACGTGCTGTGAGCTGGGGCAGACCCAGTGTGGCTGAGGCACTTCGAGCGCACGCCAGTGTTATTTGTTTGCAGCATCCTTCCCTCCCTCCCCACAGTGTGACTGAACAAGTGAGCCTAAAAAAAAAAAAAAAAAAAGTGTCCTCCACCATCCCCTTTGTGTCAGGGCGGAAACCAGACACTGAAGAGACCAGCAAACAGAAGAAGCTATAACAGAGGGAAACACCTTGGAAGCTACAAGCAATAGATTAAAACCCTGTGGTTACTACGGACTACATAGGAAGGGGCCTATAGATCTTGAGAAATATAAGTCGGACCAAGGAAATAGCCAAAAATGAACTGAACCCACAATACAACAAAACCAGAGAAAGTCCTAGATATATTTTTACTATTTTTATGATCATTCTTTCTTTTTTTTTTAATTTTTTTTTTTAAATTTTAAGTCCTCTATTGTTCCTTTAATTTTCACTTTTATAACCTATTACTTTGCAAAAAAAAAAAAAAGACCCTATTTTTTTCTTCTTCAGCAAACTTCATATATATATATATATATTTATAATTTTTTGACCTTGTTTTTTTGTTTTTCTTTCTTCTTTTCTTTAACATTGTATTTTTGAAATTCCAAACTCTACTCTGGATTTTTAATTTTAGCTTTTTGGTATATGTTATCAATTTTGTACCTATAGTTTTTTTAATAATTTCTGTGACTTTTTTTTTCTTCTCTGTTTCTTTCTCTTCTTCTTTTATATAACATTGTATATCTGCAATTCCAAACTCTACTCTAGATTTTTAATTTATGCTTTTTGGTATTTGATATCAATTTTGTACCTGTATTTTCTTTCTAATTTTTGCAAAATTGTTTGTTTTTGTTTGTTTGTTTGTTCTCTCTTTATTTTTCTTCTTCTTCTTTTTTTTTTTTAACATTGTATATCTGAAATTCCAAACTCTACTCTAGATTTTTAACTTTTGCTTTTTGGTATTAGTTATCAATTTTGTACCTATATTTTCTTTATAATTTTCACGACCTTGTTTGTTTTTGTTTGTTCGTTTTTTCTCTCTTTCTTTTCCTTCTTTTCTTTAACATCGTATTTTTGAAATTCCAAACTCTACTCCAGATTTTTAATTTTTGCTTTTATGTATTTGTTACCAATTTTGTACCTTTAAGAACCAAATCTTCAGTACCCATTTTTCACTAGGGAGCGAGATTACTGGCTTGACTACTCTCTCTCCCTTTGGACTCTCCTTTTTCTCCACCAGGTCGCCTGTGTCTCCTCCCTAACCCCTCTCTACTCTACCCAATTCTGTGAATTTCTGTGTGTTCCAGACAGTGGAGAACACTTAGGGAACTGATTACTGGCTGGATCTGTCTCCCTCCTTTTCATTCCCCCCTTTTATCCTTCTGGCCACCTCTGTCTCCTTCCTCCTCCTTCTCTTCTCTGTATAACTCCGTGAACATCTCTGAGCGGTCCAGTTGTGGAGTGCACATAAAGAAGTGATTACTGGCTAGCCCACTCTCTCCACTATTGATTCCAACTCAACTCATTTGGATCAGCTCTAACTCCCTCCTCCCTCTTCTCTTCTCCATGTAACGCTGTGAACCTCTCTGAGTGACCCTCATGGTAGAGGAACTTTTCATCTTTAACATAGATGTTTTATCAATGGTGCTGTATAGAAGGAGAAGTTTTGAAACTACTGTAAAAATAAGACCAATAACTGGAAGCAGGAGACTTAAGTCCAAACCCTGACTCCAGGGAACCCCTGACTCCAAGGAACATTAATTGACAGGAGCTCATCAAACGCCTCCATACCGACACTGAAACCAAGCACCACACAAGGGCCAACAAGTTCCAGGGCAAGACATACCAAGCAAATTCTCCAGCAACAAAGGAACACAGCCCTGAGCTTCAAGATACAGGCTGCCCAAAGTCACCCCAAAACCATAGATATCTCATAACTCATTACTGGACATTTCATTGCACTCCAGAGAGAAGAAATACAGCTCCACCCACCAGAACACCGACACAAGCTTCCCTAACCAGGAAACCTTGACAAGCCACCTGTACAAACCCACACACAGCAAGGAAACACCACAATAAAGAGAACTCCACAAACTGCCAGAATACAGAAAGGATACCCCAAACTCAGCAATTTAAACAAGATGAAGAGACAGAGGAATACCCAGCAGATAAAGGAACAGGATAAATGCCCACCAAACCAAACCAAAGAGGAAGAGATAGGGAATCTACCTGATAAAGAATTCCGAATAATGATAGTGAAATTGATCCAAAATCTGGAAATCAAAATGGAATCACAGATAAATAGCCTGGAGACAAGGATTGAGAAGATGCAAGAAAGGTTTAACAAGGGCCTAGAAGAAATAAAAAAGAGTCAATATATAATGAATAATGCAATAAATGAAATTAAAAACACTCTGGAGGCAACAAATAGTAGAATAACAGGGGCAGAAGATAGGATTAGTGAATTAGAAGATAGAATGGTAGAAATAAATGAATCAGAGAGGGTAAAAGAAAAGTGAATTAAAAGAAATGAGGACAAACTCAGAGACCTCCAGGACAATATTAAACGCTACAACATTCGAATCATAGGTGTCCCAGAAGAAGAAGACAAAAAGAAAGACCATGAGAAAATACTTGAGGAGATAATAGTTGAAAACTTCCCTAAAATGGGGAAGGAAATAATCACCCAAGTCCAAGAAACCCAGAGAGTCCCAAACAGGATAAACCCAAGGCGAAACACCCCAAGACACATAGTAATCAAATTAACAAAGATCAAACACAAAGAACAAATATTAAAAGCAGCAAGGGAAAAACAACAAATAACACAAAGGGAATTCCCATAAGGATAACAGCTGATCTTCCAATAGAAACTCTTCAAGCCAGGAGGGAATGGCAAGACATACTGAAAATGATGAAAGAAAATAACCTACAGCCCAGATTATTGTACCCAGCAAGGATCTCATTCAAGTATGAAGGAGAAATCAAAAGCTTTTCAGACAAGCAAAAGCTGAGAGAATTCTGCACCACCAAACCAGCTCTCCAACAAATACTAAAGGATATTCTCTAGACAGGAAACACAAAAATGGTGTATAAATTCGAACCCAAAACAATAAAGTAAATGGCAACCGGATCATACTTATCAGTAATTACCTTAAACGTAAATGGGTTGAATGCCCCAACCAAAAGACAAAGACTGGCTGAATGGATACAAAAACAAGACCCCTACATATGTTGTCTACAAGAGACCCACCTCAAAACAGGGGACACATACAGACTGAAAGTGAAGGGCTGGAAAAAGATCTTCCATGCAAATAGGGAACAAAAGAAAGCAGGAGTAGCAATACTCATATCAGATAAAATAGACTTTAAAACAAAGACTGTGAAAAGAGACAAAGATGGTCACTACATAATGATCAAAGGATCAATCCAAGAAGAAGATATAACAATTATAAATATATATGCACCCAACACGGGAGCACCACAGTATGTAAGACAAATGCTAACAAGTATGAAAGGAGAAATTAACAATCACACAATAATAGTGGGAGACTTTAATATCCCACTCACACCTATGGATAGATCAACTAAACAGAAAATTAACAAGGAAACACAAACTTTAAATGATACAATAGACCCGTTAGACCTAATTGATATCTATAGGACATTTCATCCCAAAACAATGAATTTCACCTTTTTCTCAAGCGCACATGGAATCTTCTCCAAGATAGATCACATCCTGGGCCATAAAGCTAGCCTTGGTAAATTCAAAAAAATAGAATCATTCCAAGCATCTTTTCTGACCACAATGCAGTAAGATTAGATCTCAATTACAGGAGAAAAACTATTAAAAAATCCAACATATGGAGGCTGAACAACACGCTGCTGAATAACCAACAAATCACAGAAGAAATCAAAAAAGAAATCAAAATTTGCATAGAAACGAATGAAAATGAAAACACAACAACCCAAAACCTGTGGGACACTGTAAAAGCAGTCCTAAGGGGAAAGTTCATAGCAATACAGGCATACCTCAAGAAACAAGAAAAAAGTCAAATAAATAACCTAACTCTACACCTAAAGCAACTAGAAAAGGAAGAAATGAAGAACCCCAGGGTTAGTAGAAGGAAAGAAATCTTAAAAATTAGAGCAGAAATAAATGCAAAAGAAACAAAAGAGACCATAGCAAAAATCAACAAAGCCAAAAGCCGGTTCTTTGAAAGGATAAATAAAATTGACAAACCATTAGCCAGACACCTGTGGTGGATTCATTTTGATATATGGCAAAACTAATACAATTATGTAAAGTTTAAAAATAAAATAAAATTAAAAAAAAAGAAAGGGAGAAAAATCAAATCAATAAAATTAGAAATGAAAATGGAGAGATCACAAATACAACATAGAAATACAAAGGATCATAAGAGACTACTATCAACAATTATATGCCAATAAAATGGACAACGTGGAAGAAATGGACAAATTCTTAGAAAAGTACAACTTTCCAAAACTCGACCAGGAAGAAATAGAAAATCTTAACAGACCCATCACAAGCACAGAAATTGAAACTGTAATCAAAAATCTTCCAGCAAACAAAAGCCCAGGTCCAGATGACTTCACAGCTGAATTCTACCAAAAATTTAGAGAAGAGCTAACACCTATCCTGCTCAAACTCTTCCAGAAAATTGCAGAGGAAGGTAAACTTCCAAACTTATTCTATGAGGCCACCATCACCCTAATACCAAAACCTGACAAAGATCCCACAAAAAAAGAAAACTACAGGCCAATATCACTGATGAACATAGATGCAAAAATCCTTAACAAAATTCTAGCAATCAGAATCCAACAGCACATGAAAAAGATCATACACCATGACCAAGTGCGCTTTATCCCAGGGATGCAAGTCTTCAATATCCGCAAATCAATCAACGTAATACACCACATTAACAAATTGAAAAATAAAAACCATATGATTATCTCAATAGATGCAGAGAAAGCCTTTGACAAAATTCAACATCCATTTATGATAAAAACTCTCCAGAAAGCAGGAATAGAAGGAACATACCTCAACATAATAAAAGCTATATATGACAAACCCACAGCAAACATTATCCTCAATGGTGAAAAATTGAAAGCATTTCCTCTAAAGTCAGGAACAAGACAAGGGTGCCCACTTTCACCATTACTATTCAACATAGTTTTGGAAGTTTTGGCCACAGCAATCAGAGCAGAAAAAGAAATAAAAGGAATCCAAATTGGAAAAGAAGAAGTAAAACTCTCACTGTTTGCAGATGACATGATCCTCTAAAGACTCCACCAGAAAATTACTAGAACTAATCAATGACTATAGTAAAGTTGCAGGATATAAAATCAACACACAGAAATCCCTTGCATTCCTATACACTAATAATGAGAAAACAGAAAGAGAAATTAAGGAAACAATTCCATTCACCATTGCAACGGAAAGAATAAAATACTTAGGAATATATCTACCTAAAGAAACTAAAGACCTATATATAGAAAACTATAAAACACTGGTGAAAGAAATCAAAGAGGACACTAATAGATGGAGAAATATACCATGTTCATGGATTGGAAGAATCAATATAGTGAAAATGAGTATACTACCCAAAGCAATTTATAGATTCAATGCAATCCCTATCAAGCTACCAACGGTATTCTTCACAGAGCTAGAACAAATAATTTCACAATTTGTATGGAAATACAAAAAACCTCGAATAGCCAAAGTGATCTTGAGAAAGAAGAATGGAACTGGAGGAATCAACCTACCTGACTTCAGGCTCTACTACAAAGCCACAGTTATCAAGACAGTATGGTACTGGCACAAAGACAGAAATATAGATCAATGGAACAAAACAGAAAGCCCAGAGATAAATCCACGCACATATGGACACCTTATCTTTGACAAAGGAGGCAAGAATATACAATGGATTAAAGACAATTTCTTTAACAAGTGGTGCTGGGAAATCTGGTCAACCACTTGTAAAAGAATGAAACTAGAACACTTTCTAACACCATACACAAAAATAAACTCAAAATAGATTAAAGATCTCAATGTAAGACCAGAAACTATAAAACTCCTAGAGGAGAACATAGGCAAACACTCTCTGACATACATCACAGTAGGATCCTCTATGACCCACCTCCCAGAATATTGGAAATAAAAGCAAAAATAAACAAATGGGACCTAATTAAACTTAAAAGCTTCTGCACATCAAAGGAAACTATTAGCAAGGTGAAAAGACAGCCTTCAGAATGGGAGAGAATAATAGCAAATGAAGCAACTGACAAACAACTAATCTCAAAAATACACAAGCAACTCCTACAGCTCAACTCCAGAAAAATAAATGACCCAATCAAAAAATGGGCCAAAGAACTAAATAGACATTTCTCCAAAGAAGACATACAGATGGCTAACAAACACATGAAAAGATGCTCAACATCACTCATTATCAGAGAAATGCAAATCAAAACCATTGTGAGGTACCATTTCACACCAGTCAGAATGGCTGCGATCCAAAAGTCTACAAGCAATAAATGCTGGAGAGGGTGTGGAGAAAAGGGAACCCTCTTACACTGTTGGTGGGAATGAAAACCAGTACAGCCACTATGGGGAACAGTGTGGAGATTCCTTAAAAAACTGGAAATAGAACTGCCTTATGATCCAGCAATCCCACTGCTGGGCATACACACTGAGGAAACCAGAAGGGAAAGAGACACGTGTACCCCAATGTTCATCGCAGCACTGTTTATCATAGCCAGGACATGGAAGCAACCTAGATGTCCATCAGCAGATGAATGGATAAGAAAGCAGTGGTACATATACACAATGGAGTATTACTCAGCCATTAAAAAGAATACATTTGAATCAGTTCTAATGAGGTGGATGAAACTGGAGCCTATTATACAGAGTGAAGTAAGCCAGAAAGAAAAACACCAATACAGTATACTAATGCATATATATGGAATTTAGAAAGATGGTAACAATAACCCTGTGTACGAGACAGCAAAAGAGACACTGATGTATAGAACAGTCTTATGGACTCTGTGGGAGAGGGAGAGGGTGGGGAGATTTGGGAGAATGGCATTGAAACATGTAAAATATCATGTATGAAACAAGTTGCCAGTCCAGGTTCGATGCACAATACTGGATGCTTGTGGCTGGTGCACTGGGACGACCCAGAGGGATGGCATGGGGAGGGAGGAGGGTTCTGGATGGGGAACATACGTATACCTGTGGCGGATTCATTTTGATATTTGGCAAAACTAATACAATTTTGTAAAGTTTAAAAATAAAATAAAATTAAAAAAATAAAACTAGAGGGGATCAAATAAACCATCTAGAGCACATTCAATGTATTTTAGACAGCGAAGGATATGCTCACATAAAACTTCTACAGCTGACGTTAGAAAATAAATTATGGTGGTTTAAATTAACTATCTGCATATACAGGCATATGTACACCTTTAAGACTAGAAAGGATATTTTTATCAGTCAACAAAATGGAACATTTTCTAAAACACAGTATAATTGTATTTATATAATTTAATTTGAATTAGCTTGTTAACACCAACAAAAGATTAATCAACATTTTTTATTTTGTCAACAGTTGGGAAAAGCCAAAGCTAACTGATACTATTTTGAGACTGCTGTTGCTTTCTTCCTTTTAAGGAACTGTCCTTGGCAAAATTTACTTGATATTGAATGTACTATTTCTAAGGCAATTAACTTCTTACATCTGTGATGCTTTAAATAAAAATTAAAAGATCACTAGATGGACTGTTACTTGTAAAAATGAACTAACTCTTTAAACAAAGATATGCGCTGCCAGACAAGAATTAAGAGTCAATGATATATACAGCATTAGGAGAAGTGTGGGATAAGTTTGAATAGTTTCTTTACAAGTATAAAATTACTTAAGAATTTGATATTCCTCCTTTACTCCAAGATGCTTTCTTTGAAGAGCAGAGATTCAGAGTTTATTTTCCTTTGTTGTTGCTTGTTTGTTTCAGTACTTCTCTTTCCACTGTTTACTTATTGATTTGTGAACTCAGTTAAGTACAAATAACTAGACTTTCTTCCCTCGCATTTTCTTTATAAACTCAGTGTAAAAGTTCTTCTCACACCTCTAAGCATATTATAACTGGCTCTTAAATCTGTTCCAAACACTAATTCTGTACCTATTATATATCTTTAGTGTCTAGGACTCTGTTTTCCCCCCATTTTCTAATAAATATCTTGGCTGTATAAATACATATAAGAATGTATTTATACATTCTATGCCACCAAGAAAAAGTCACAATCTCTGAATCTAATTCCTCTATCTGTTTTACATCTTTATACTTTTCCCACTTCACCCTTACTCAATTGATTCAGGTCTTGCCTATTTACCCAAACAAACCTTTTATTAAATTTGTTTCCTACATATATATATATATATATATATATATATATATATATATACATACACATACATACATATATAGTTTCCTTTAACTTTCATGCCAACTTGTTTTAGTCTTCAACAAGAAAAAAAATTTTTTTAAAGAGCCACCCTTTTATTTCCCCATTTCCTATTCTTTGTTTCAAAGAACTAAATAAAATGTCTCTGCTTGAAATTAACATAGTTTTGGCTTTGTCTGTCTTGTCTATGACATCTTGAAATGTTAATTACATCCCCTTTATCACTCAATGGTTTTCTATCATTTATTTTATTGTTTTCCAACTTCTCTAACTCTTATCTATCTCTTCAACATCTTATTGAGTATTTATTCAGTTCCTTCTCATTCTAGACATAGAACTTATAACCTTAACAACTTTCTCATTCTGCCATTCACTGTAGATTTCCCCCAAATCCTATTCTTAGCTCTTTTCCTTTTCTTCTTTACCATGCTGTTTTTAAATTTCCTATTTCCTTCTATGCCTTCAAAATAGCATCTCCATGAGAATTATTTCTGCATTCTTGCAGAGAACCTCAGCTAGATACCATACTTTTTCCTTAGGCATTTTATGATGCACTTTAAATTCACCTGTCTGGAATTGAACCTCTAACCAATGATTCTGCTCTATTACATAGCATACAGCAGCTCCAGAGATAAAGCTGAGCTCTGCACCCAAGCATACCTGGGCATACCACCTTTGCTACTAGTGAGTGGTAGAATGTTGGGCAAGATTCTTATGTATGGGATATTGGATGTTTTTACCTTTCCTAAGACTTATTTTCCCCAGTAATATGATGGGCATAAGAGTGGTACTAGTTCAAGTTTGTCTTAAAGACTAAAAGAAGGAGAGTTCAGAAAGGTAGAAAATGAATCAGAAAGTGCAGAGGAATAAAAGCAAATTGAGCAGAATGTCTCAAGATATGGGTGGTTCACAAAGACAAAAGTGAGATGAGGACCTTGGAAAAGCAATTACATCTGACAAATGAGTTGGCAACCTTTAAAAGTTAGTTCTTCTTTTATCTGTATTTGGTAGGAGTGTGTCTGCCATTTGCAAGAAGTCTTTATTTTGGCTCATATCCCAGCCACATATTTTATTCATCTTTCTTAATACAGTAATTCAAATATGAAAACAAAAGAGGAAAGTAGTTCACTCTCATAATGTCCCCAGGTTTGCACGTATATACCAAAGTCATTATTTAATGTAGAAAAGCAAGGCAATACTTCAGATTCAGAGATATATTTGTGCTACATATATATATATTTGTAATATACAGTATTCTGTGATTGTATATTTTAACCCAGTTTGTTTATATTTCTTATCCGGCTGAAACTGGAAATTATTTTGACTAAAAGTTTAGAAAAGGAAAACAAATTAATTTAGTGAATTGATATGCTCTAAAGACCAGCATTTTCTTGGGAAATGTTCTTAGACTATTATAATTGAATGAGATCAAAGAGTCACATTCATTCTATACAAATATGAATTATTTATGAAGTTAAAAATTCTATAAGATACATAAAGTTCTGATGGAAATCATTCTGTAATTCAACTCTTTCTCTGTAAATCTTTGATGTCTATAAGTGCACATACCATATATATACAGTATAAAATGATATACAATATATGTCATGTATCAGTTGTGTCCAACTCTTTGCAACCCCATGGACTATACAGTCCATGGAATTCTCCAGGCAAGAATACAGAAGTGAGTAGCTGTTCCCCTCTCCAGGGGATCTTCTAAGCACAGGGATTGAAACCAGGTCTTCCACATAGAAGGGGGATTCTTTACCAGCTGAGCACCAGGGAAGCTCAATATATTCAGACAATTCCATTAAACATAAACATAATATACATAAAAGTTGCTTTCAAATTCTAGCAACCTACAGAATAATTTAAATGCTATCAAATCAGAAATAGTTTATTGTAAGACATAACCACAATATAAATTAAGGCTTACTTAAATAAAACTAATGAATAAAAATTTCGTTCTTTTTCTGTAACCCAGATGAGTAAACTAAGTATCTTGACAGAATTTTTTTTTTTTTTTGTGCTAGCAATATCAAGAATAATAAGTTATCAAATGTTTTAGCCTGGAATACACTAAGGAAAACAGCATGGCTAGGGTGCAAGCCAATACAGATGAACTCATACAGTCCAAACAAGAAAATCTGTTATATAAACTTAGAAGAAGAAGAAAACAGCATGGAGTCAAGTACAGTATGCTATAAGTGTTTTATAAATAGTTGAATCAGAAAGTAAAATGAGAATGTCGCAAACTTGGTAAAAAAGTGACATTGATCTAGATAAGAAGTTAAGGAAATAAGGAAACTATAAATGCATCAGACTAATTCTGGCTACAAATAATCATAGAATAAAACATTGGAAATAATCTAAAATCCTTATTGCCAAATTCAGACTTAAATTGAAGAAAGTGGAGAAAACCACTAGACCATTCAGTTCAGTTCAGTTCAGTTCAGTCACTCAGTCATGTCCGACTCTTTGCGACCCCATGAATCGCAGCACGCCAGGCCTCCCTGTCCATCACCAACTCCTGGAGTTCACTCAGACTCACGTCCATCGAGTCAGTGATGCCATCCAGCCATCTCATCCTCTGTCGTCCCCTTCTCCTCCTGCCCCCAATCCCTCCCAGCATCAGAGTCTTTTCCAATGAGTCAACACTTTGCATGAGGTGGCCAAAGGATTGGAGTTTCAGCTTTAGCATCAGTCCTTCCAAAGAACAGCCAGGACTGATCTCCTTTAGAATGGACTGGTTGGATCTCCTTGCAGTCCAAGGGACTCTCAAGAGTCTTCTCCAACACCACAGTTCAAAACCATCAATTCTTCAGTGCTCAGCTTTCTTCACAGTCCAACTCTCACATCCATACATGACCACTGGAAAAACCATAGCCTTGACTAGATGGACCTTTGTTGGCAAAGTAATGTCTCTGCTTTTCAATATGCTATCTAGGTTGGTCATAACTTTCCTTCCAAGGAGTAAGCGTCTTTTAATTTCATGGCTGCAGTCACCATCTGCAGTGATTTTGGAGCCCCCCAAAATAAAGTCTGACACTGTTTCCACTGTTTCCACATCTATTTGCCATGACATGATGGGACCAGATACCATGATCTTAGTTTTCTGACTGTTGAGCTTTAAGCCAACTTTTTCACTCTCCTCTTTCACTTTCATCACAAGGCTTTTTAGTTCCTCTTTACTTTCTGTCACAAGGGTGGTGTCATCTGCATATCTGAGGTTATTGATATTTTTCCTGGCAAACTTGGTTCCAGATTGTGTGTCTTCCATCCCAGCGTTTCTCATGATGTATTCTGCATATAAGTTAAAGTATGACCTAAATCAAATCTCTTACGATTATACAGTTGAAGGGACAAATATGTGAAAGGGATTAGATCTAACAGACAGAGTGCCTGAAGAACTATGGATGGAGGTTGTTGACATTGTACACGAGTCAGTGATCAAGACCATCCCCAAGAAAAAGAAATGCAAAAAGTCAAAATGGTTGTCTGAGGAAGCCTTACAAATAGCTTAGAAAAGAAGAGAAGTGAAAGACAAAAGAGAAAAGGAAAGATATACCCATTTGAGTGCAGAGTTCCAAAGAATAGCAAGGAGAGATAAGAAAGCCTTCCTCAGTGATCAGTGCAAAGAAATAGAGGAAAATAATGGAGTGGGAAAGCTTAGAGATCTCATCAAGAAAATTAGAGATACCAAGGGAACATTTCATGCAAAGATGGGCTCAATAAAGGACAGGAATGGCATGGACCTAACAGAATCAGAAGATATTAGGAAGAGGTGGCAAGAATACAAAGAAGTATACAAAAAAGATCATGACCCAGATGACCACAATGGTGTGATCACTCACCTAGAGCCAGACATCCTGGGATGCAAAGTCAAGTGGGCCTTATGAAGCATCACTATGAACAAAACTAGTAGAAGTGATGGAATTCTAGTTGAGCTATTTCAAATCCTAAAAGATGATGCCGTGCAAGTGCTGTACTCAATATGCCAGCAAGTTTGAAAAACTCAGTAGTTGTCACAGGACTGGAAAAAGTCAGTTTTCATTCCAATCCTGAAGAAAGGCAATGCCAAAGAATGTTCAAACTACCGCACAATTGCACTCATCTCACACATTAGCAAAGTAATGCTGAAAATTCTTCAAGCCAGGCTTCAACAGTACGTGAATCAGGAAATTGCTAGATTTCCTGTTCAAGCTAGATTTAGAAAAGGCAAAAGAAACAGAGATCAAATTGCCAACATCTGCTGGATCATCAAAAAAGCAAGAGAGTTCCAGAACAATATCTATTTCTGCTTTATTAACTATGCCAAAGTTTTTGACTGTATGGACAACAACAAACTGTGAAAAATTCTTAAAGAGATGGGACTACCAGACCACCTGACATTCCTCCTGAGAAATCCTTATGCAGGTCAAGAAGCAACAGTTAGAACTGGACGTGGAACAACAGACTGGTTCTAAATAGGAAAAAGAGTTCGTCAAGGCTGTATATTGTCACCCTGTTTATTTAATTTATATGCAGAGTACATCATGAGAAACGCTGGGCTGGATGAAGCATAAGCTGGAATCAAGATTGCCGGGAGAAATATCAATAACCTCAGATATGCAGATGACACCACCCTTTTGGCAGAAAGGGAAGAAGAACTAAAGAGCCTCTTGATGAAAGTGAAAGAGGAGAGTGAAAAGTTGGCTTAAAGCTCAACATTCAGAAGACGGAGATCATGGCATCCAGTCCCATCACATCATGGCAAATAGATGGGGAAACAATGGAAACAGTGAGAGACTTTATTTTGGGGGGCTTCAAAATCACTGCAGATGGTGACTGCAGCCATGAAATTAAAAGACGCTTGCTCCTTGGAAGAAAAGCTATGACCGAACTAGACAGTACATTAAAAAGCAGAGATATTACTTTGCCAACAATGGTCCATCTAGTAAAAGCCATGGTTTTTCCAGTAATCATGTATGGATGTGAAAGCTGGACCGTAAAGAAAACTGAGAGCCAAAGAATTGATGCTTTTGAACTGTGGTGTTGGAGAAGACTCTTGAGAGACCTTTGGACTGCAAGGAAATCCAACCAATCTATCCTAAAGGAAATCAGTCCTGAATATTCATTGGAAGGACTGATGCTGAAGCTGAAACTCCAATACTTTGGCCACCTGATTGGAAGAGCTGACTCATTGGAAAAGACCCTGATACTGGGAAAGATTGGAGGCAGGAGGAGAAAGGGACAACAGAGGATGAGATGGCATCACTGTCTCAATGGATATGAGTTTGAGTAAACTCCGGGAGTTGCTGATGGACATGGAAGCCTGGTGTGCTGCAGTCCACAGGGTCACAAATAGTCGGACAGGACTGAGTGACCGAAGTGAACTGAACTGAATGTAGAATGGCTTACGTACCCAAAGGGTATCTATTGTACTGACTCATAAATTTAGCAACTTAGCATTGTTATTAAGGATCTAGTTTCTTTAGACTTCGTCTTTAGGATAAAAGCTTTAACCTCTTTTGGGGGTCCTTCATGGCTGCACAATGCCTCAAAGATGGATAACCATGGCCAAATGCTTCCTCAATGATATCCAAAGACAGGGTGCTGCTGCTGCTGCTGCTAAGTCACTTCAGTTGTGTCCGACTCTGTGTGACCCCATAGACGGCAGCCCACCAGGCTCCCCTGTCCCTGGGATTCTCCGGGCAAGAACACTGGAGTGGGTTGCCATTTCCTTCTCCAATGCATGAAAGTGAAAAGTGAAAGTGAAGTCGCTCAGTCGTGTCCGACCCTCAGCGACGCCATGGACTGCAGCCTTCCAGGCTCCTCCACCCATGGTACTTTCCAGACAGGAGTACTGGAGTGGGGTGCCATTGCCTTCTCCGAAGACAGGGTGCAGAGAGAGAAATTTCTGGTAGTTCTCTTGAAGACAAAACAAGCTACTTTTTAAACATATTATCACTTCAATGGAAAGATTTGCCTCTTCCCTGATTGAATTAATTACTGTGGGAGAAGGATGGACTTTGTGAATGACTTAAACCCTTCTGAGCCCACATTTCATGTTGAAGTGAGGTCATGCAGTGTACACATTGAGAATGGGATGTATCTCTCGATGGAATACTGGCAATATTTGGCAAAAAAAAGGAAACACTTTGGAGTGAGATAGGCGCCCCGTGGGCTTCCTCAGTGTCTCAGTGGTATAGAATCTGCCTACCAAGTAGGAGACCCAGGTTCAATCCTTGGGTCAGTAAGATCCCCTGAAGGAGGAAATGGAAATCGACTACAGTATTTTTGCCTGGAAAATCCCCATGGACAGAGGAGCCCAGAGGGCTACAGTGCATAGAGTCACAAAGAATTGGACATGACAGTGACTGAGCGGAGCACAGCATGCAGGAGGTATCTATCAAGCATAGAAGAAATGAATAGGTTTGAGTGAAAATTTTCCCCAAAGATGTACTTCTGTTAAATCCTTAGTCTCCCCTTTACTGTGCTTGCTTCTCTCCTATAGAATGGCTATATAGCTTAGCGGTTAAAAGTGGATCTGAAACCCTGGTGTGAGTTCAAAGCCTGGCTCCATTGCTTACTAGCCACTTGACCTTGGGCAAATTATTTCACTGTGCTTTAGCTTCTTCAACTTGCATTGTATATAATAATAGTAGCTACCCACTATCATTACTATGCAGCCTTTATGAGTTAATTTGTATAAATTATTTAAAGCAATGCTGACTGTGTAATTATTATTAAATTAAACCTAGTTGCCTTAGGAGCTGGATTTTGACATGTGGTGTATATATATATATATATATATATATGTGTGTGTGTGTGTGTGTGTGTGTGTGTGTATTTATCTTCCCTGGTAGCTTAGCTGGTAAAGAATCTGCCTGTGATGCAGGAGACCCCGTTTCAATTCCTCAGTTGGGAAGATCCTCTGGAGAAGGGATAAGCTACTTGCTCTAGTATTCTTGGGCTTCCCTGGTGGCTCAGATGATAAAGAATTCAGCTGCAATGCAGGAGACCTGGGTTTGATCCCTAGGTTGGGAAAATCCCCTGGAGAAAGGACTAGCTACCCACTCCAGTATTCTGTCTTGGAGAATTCCATAGACAGAGGAACCTGGCAGGCTATACAGTCCATGAGGTCACAAACAGTTGGACACAACTGAGTGACTTTCACATATATGCATGCATATATATGTATGCATATATAATACAGATTATGGAATATAAACTAACCTTCAAAGCATCTTTCAAGCAAAAATCTTGCTTTTTTCCTATCATCATTTTGTTTACGTTTTTGTCTTTGTTTTAGTACCTTGACCCATCTAAACTATATTACATTGATATAAGATTATGAGTTCCTGATCACCCATCTTCCATTTCCAGCATCACTCAGGAATTAAACTCTGTTGACCTTTGTATGACTGCTAGCATAACTGACATCATCTTGGTCTGTTCAGTTCCTCCTGTCCCTCCACTGACCCTCCCTAGTGCTGTGGTGCTGGTGGTGGTTTAGTCATGTCTGACTCTTTGCAACCCCACGGACTGTAGTCTGCCAGGCTCCTCTGTCCATGGGATTCTCCAGGCAAGAATACTGGAGTGGGCAGCCATTTCCTTCTCCACCCAGGGCTGCTGTGTGGTAAATATCTTCTCTCTCATCATGGGCTTTGCAGTTTTGCTTAATGATCATTAGGTCCAGTTAGTTGGCCTCTATGCTCTGTTAGTCTCCAAACAATGATGAAGGCCTTCCCTGACGTATTCCCAGCACCTGTGAAACAAGTTACCCATTCATAAATCTTGACTTAGGAATGCACTTCCTGTTTCCAAGCACATACCCTAGGTTAACCATAAAATTGTCCCAATGGCTCCTCAATGGTGAGGAGTATAGCTGTGAATGCTTCCAAATTGCTGTCCACTGGACCTTGCCCTCTGATAAGTTACCCTATAATAAACAGATTCATTGACTATATGGACCTGCCTGCCTCATCAGTTGGTCTCAAGATTTCTTCTCAGTTGGGTGGAGACTTTTCTTTTCTTCTGTCCTCCAACAAGCCAGTATTCAAGGTCTTTTGGAAAACCTCCATCTTCATATGTTCAAGTTAGACTAGCTGCCGGTCCCCAGAGTCACACATTTTCTGGACTCTAGGTCATTCTCATATTTTTTTCCTGTTTTTTGTATGTGTCTTTTTCCATCTTAATCCTTTTTCTAGATCTACCTTAAATAACGCCTCCTCTGTAAAAGATTTCCAATTTCTGACATCCAGATGTATATTAGAAGTTATTTTAACAGATCTTCAGTGACAGAACTTAATTACTAATACTCTCCATGTGTGCAGTGTGCTAAGTAGCTTCAGTCGTGTCCGATTCTTTGCAACCCTGTGGACTGTACTCTGCCAGGCTCCTCGGTCCATGGGATTCTCTAGGCAAGAATAATGGAGTGGGTTGACATTTCTTTCTCCAGGGGATCTTCCTGACCCAGGGATTGAACCATTATTTCTTATTTCTCTTGTACTGACAGGTGGGTTTTTTACCACTAGTGCCACCTGGGAAGCCCACGAATATGCTCCATTCTCTCTCAAACGTTCAACTACTGCCCGGATAGCATCCAAGCCAAAAGTTTGCAGAGCTACAGTATGTGTTTACTGAGTTCCTTGTCTTTGTGCCCCAAAATACAGCAATTCCATTTGTCACTGTAATTATGACATTTAAATTTATTTTTAGTTGATTAAATTTACAGGTAAAAAAAGAACATTATATCTGAAAAAGCTAAATTGAGTTTTTGAAATATTAAAGTAAATAACTGAAAACACTACTATTGAATTTGATGTCGAGGATGGAAGGAATTTAAAAAACCTGGAAAACAAAACAAAATCGAGAGGTGTTTTGCACTCATTATTTCACTGGTGTTTTAAAAGTTATTATAGGAAATAGCGAAAAAAATTCTAGCTAGTGGCTTATGACTACTGTTTATACAAGAAAGACCTTATTAAACAGAAATAGGACAGCTCTTCTCAGCAAAAGTCCTGCACTCTATGTTAAGATGTAGGCAAATAAGTTTTCCTTTCCGTGTGTAAAACTGAATTTAAATATGTAAGGTGAATGTGTATTTTAAATAACTGTTTGCTTTAAAAATATTAGTCAACTCCCTCTGCTAATCACCTCAGATGAATCACCAGAAATTACATTATTACATATATGTTATTTCAGCATACATTATTTCATAAGCGTTCAGTTCAGTTCAGTCGCTCAGTCGTGTCTGACTCTTTGAGAACCCATGAATTGCAGTAAGCCAGGCCTCCCTGTCCATCACCAGCTCCCGGAGTTCACTCACACTCATGTCCATCAAGTTGGTGTTGCCATCCAGCCATCTCATCCTTTGTCGTCCCCTTCTCCCCCTGCCCCCAATCCCTCCCAGCATCAAGGTCTTTTCCAATGAGTCAACTCTTTGCATGAGGTGGCCAAAGTATTGGAGTTTCAGCTTCAGCATCAGTCCTTCCAATGAACACTCAGGACTGATCTCCTTTAGAATGGACTGGTTGGATCTCCTTGCAGTCCAAGGGACTCTCAAGAGTCTTCTCCAACACCACAGTTCAAAACCATCAATTCTTCAGTGCTCAGCTTTCTTCACAGTCCAACTCTCATACCCATACATGATCACTGGAAAAACTATAGCCTTGACTAGACGGACTTTTGTTGGCAAAGTAATGTCTCTGCTTTTCAATATACTATCTAGGTTGGTCATAACTTTCCTTCCAAGGAGTAAGTGTCTTTTATTTCATTGCTGCACTTACCATCTGCAGTAATTTTGGAGCCCCCAAAAATAATGTCTGACATTGTTTCCCCATCTATTTCCCATAAAGTGATGGGACCAGATGCCATGATCTTAGTTTTCTGAATGTTGAGCTTTAAGCCAACTTTTTCACTCTCCTCTTTCACTTTCATCAAGAGGCTTTTGAGTTCCTCTTCACCTTCTGCCATAAGGGTGGTGTCATCTGCATATCTGAGGTTATTGATACTCATCTCACACGTTAGTAAAGTAATGCACAAAATTCTCCAAGCCAGGCTTCAGCAATATGTGAACCGTGAACTTCCAGATGTTCAAGCTGGTTTTAGAAAAGGCAGAGGAACCAGAGATCAAATTGCCAACATCCACTGGATCATCGAAAAAGCAAGAGAGTTCCATAAAAACATCTATTTCTGCTTTATTGACTATGTCACAGTCAAAGTCAAAGGCCAAAGCCTTTGACTGTGTCGATCACAATAAACTGTGGAAAATTCTGAAAGAGATGGGAATGCCAGATCACCTGATCTGCCTCTTGAGAAACCTGTATGCAGGTCAGGAAGCAACAGGTAGAACTGGACATGGAACAACAGACTGGTTCCAAATAGGAAAAGGAGTACATCAAGGCTGTATATTGTCACCCTGCTTATTTAACTTATATGCAGAGTACTTCATGAGAAACGCTGGGCTGGAAGAAATACAAGCTGGAATCAAGATTGCATAGCTGGGAATATCAAAACAGTAAAAAAAAAAAATCTTTTTTAAATGAAATCACATTCTACTGAATAGGTAAGTATAAACATAGTTACAAAATATTGGGGTAAATGCTAATGGAGATTATCATAAACTACTATTGCTCTATGAGTATTAAACCCTCCTCTAAGGTTGAATTTACTGAAGACCAGCATGATTTTTACTTCATATTCTGTGAAATAAAAGTTGTTGAATGGATGAATTGAATCAATTTGGGATGAGTTAACTAAGTTGACAAAAGTTTATAACATTTAGAGTTTCAAAATGTGAAAATCATTTTGTACTGTGCATAGATAAAGAACATGTTACCTTACTTAGCAAAACTTCATGCAGAAAATATGATTTAACAGTTCCTTGTGTTTCTTATATTGAATAATAATAATAGACATTGATTGAGTTCTCAAGATCCAAGCACTAGTCTAAATGCTTTACAAGTAGTAACTCAATTAACAATAAAACTCTATGAATTTAATTTTATTATTAACCTCACAAAAAGGCTGATTTGCCAAGGTATTAATATCAGAGTAAGTGCAAAATCAGGATTCAAATCCACACACTGAGGCTCCAGAGACCCTGCTCCCAATTTCCACTGAGTGTTTATTTGACCATTCAATGGGCAATCACAGAGGATATATTTCTTGTCAGTTACTGTGCTGGGTTTGGGGACAAAAGAATGAATAAAACATAATTTCTCTTTTCAAATAATTTGTTGTCTAATGAAGGGAGAAAAAAAAGTGATGCAAATTTTATTTCAGATATATTCACAAAAAGTGTAAAGCAAGGAATGCTAATCTATTGGGGAGTGTGACATCTAAATGGGGTTTCATATAAACTATTACGATTTTATTACATTCTTAGCTTCAAAGAAATGTTATGAAATTCATCCATAATCATTGATTAAGATGAATAAAAATTTGGTGGAGAATATAGTTATAAATCTATATATGCATTTTCATTTCCTAATGTGGTAATATTGAACTCCTCTAATATATGGCTTTTATAGATATGTAAAAATATTGATAGCTGCTTTATCATATGGACTAGTGCCACTAAAGAGAACACACTTCTGTGATGTGTAGTAAACAGATACTAATTTCCCTTATTCTGATTTATGGTGAATCAATTATAAATTTTGATCAGGGATCAGAAGGATCCATCTTCCTCTCTTAAAAGCATGCCAAAGCTAATACAAATTGCCAGAACTGGAGGGAAAAAGACTAACTTTAAAATTTGTTTATATTTCTAGTATTTTATTTCACTATAAAAGATGAATTTTATGGGGACTGCTATCAGGAAAGCAAAATTGCAAAACATATGTGTTTTAACTACTGCCAAAGGAAGTTAAAAATAAAAAAAGCATGTGCTGTCATTAAGCTTAAAACTTTATTTAAAAACTATAGAGCTTATCATGTTGCTAGTGATTAATAATTATACAGGAAATAAAATACTAATCATAGCTTTCATCAGTTCAGTTCAGTCGCTCAGTCATGTCCGACTCTTTGCAACCCCATGAATTGCAGCATGCCAGGCCTCCCTGTCCATCACTAACTCCCAGAGTTTACCCAAACTCATGTCCATCGAGTCGGTGATGCCATCCAGCCATCTCATCCTCTGTCATTCCCTTCTCCTCCTGCCCCCAATCCCTCCCAGCATCAGAGTCTTTTCCAGTGAGTCAACTCTTCGCATGAGGTGGCCAAAGTACTGGAGTTTCAGTCAACATCAGTCCTTCCAATGAACACCCAGGACTGATCTCCTTTAGAATGGACTGATTAGATCTCCTTCAAGTCCAAGGGACTCTCAAGAGTCTTCTCCAACACCACAGTCAAAAGCATCAATTCTTCGGTGCTCAGCCTTCTTTTAGTCCAACTCTCACATTCATACATGACCACTGGAAAAACCATAGCCTTGACTAGATGGACCTTTGTTGGCAAAATGTCTCTGCTATCTAGGTTGCATCAGTTCAGTTCAGTTGCTCAGTTGGGTCTGACTCTTGGTGACCCCATGAACTGCAGCACACCAGGCCTCCCTGTCCATCATCAATTCCTGAAGCATACCCAAACTCATGTCCATTGCACCCATGATGCCATCCTACCATATCATCCTCTGTCATCCCCTTCTCCTGCCTTCCATCTTTCCCAGCATCAGAGTCTATTCAAATGAGTTAGCTCTTCACATCAGGTGGCCAAAGTATTGGAGTTTCAGCTTCAACATCAGTCCTTCCAATGAACACCCAGGACTGATCTCCTTTGGGATGGACTCAGTGGATCTCTTTGCAGTCCAAAGGACTCTCAAGAGTCTTCTCCAACACAACAGTTCAAAAGCATCAATTCTTCGGTGCTCAGCTTTATTTATAGTCCAATTCTCACATCCATACATGACTATTGGTAAAACCATAGTCAAGGTAAAACCTTGACTAGATGGACTTTTGTTGGCAAATAATGTCTTGGCTTTTTAATATGCTGTCTAGGTTGGACATAACTTTCTTTCCAGGGAGTAAGTGTCTTAATTTCATGGCTGCAGTCACCATCTGCAGTGATTTTGGAGCCCCCCAAAAATAAAGTCAGCCAGTGTTTCCACTGTTTACCCATCTGTTTGTCATGAAGTGATGGGACCAGATGCCATGATCTTAGTTGTCTGAATATTAAGCTTTAAGCCAAGTTTTTCACTCTCCTCTTCAGTTCTTCTTCACTTTCTGCCATAAGGGTGTTGTCATCTGCATATCTGAGGTTATTGATATTTCTCCCAGCAATCTTTATTCCAGCTTGTGCTTCATCCAACCCAGCATTTCTCTTGATGTACTCTGTATATAAGTTAAATAAGCAGGGCTGACAATATACAGCCTTTATGTACTCCTTTTCCTATTTGGAACTAGTCTGCTGTTCCATGTCTGGTTTAACTGTTGCTTCCTGACCTGCATACAGATTTCTCAAGTCGCCGTTCAGGTGGTCTGATATTCTCATTTCTTTCAGAATTTTATTGTGATTCACACAGTCAAATGCTTTGCTATGCTATGCTATGCTAAGTTGCTTCAGTCGTGTCTGGCTCTATGTGACCCCATAGACGGCAGCCCACCAGGCTCCTCCGTCCATGGGATTCTCCAGGCAAGAATACTGGAGTGGGTTGCCATTTCCTTCTCCAGTGCATGAAAAGAGAAAAGTGAAAGTGAAGTCGCTCAGTCGTGTCCAACTGTTAGCGACCTCATGGACTGCAGCCCACCAGGCTCCTCCGTCCATGGGATTTTCCAGGCAAGAGTACTGGAGTGGGGTGCCAGCTTTGGCATAGTCAATAATGCAGAAATAGATGTTTTTTCTAGAACTCTCTTGCTGTTTCAATGATCCAGCATATGTTGGCAATTTGATCTCTGGTTCCTCTGCCTTTTCTAAAAGCAGCTTGAACATCTGAAAGTCATGGTTCACATATTTCTGAGGCCTGGCTTGGAGAATTTTGAGCATTACTTTACTAGTGTGTGAGATGAGTGCATCTCCTTGTATCACCAACACAATGGACATGAGTCTGAGTAAACTCCAGGAGTTGGTGATGGACAGGGAGGTCTGATGTGCTGCAGTCCATGTGGTCTCAAAGAGTCGGAAATAACTGAGCAACTGAACTGAACTGAACTGAGATGAGTGCAGTTGTGTGGTAGTTTGAGCATTCTTTGGCATTGCCTTTCTTTGGGATTGGAATGAAAACTGACCTCTTCCAGTCCTGTGGCCACTGCTGAGTTTTCCAAATTTGCTGGCATATTGAATACAGCACTTTCACAGCATCATCTTTCAGGACTGAAATATCTCAACTGGAATCCCATCACCTCCACTAGCTTTATTCCCAGTGATGCTTCCTAAGGCCCACTTGACTTCACATTCCAGGATGTCTGACTCTAGGTGAATGATCACATCATAGTGATTATCTGAGTCATGAAGATCTTTTTTGTACAGTTCTTTTGTGTATTCTTGCCACCTCTTCTTAATATCTTCTGCTTCGGTTAGGTCCATACTATTTCTATGCTTTATTGAGCCCATCTTGCATGAAATGTTCCCTTGGTATCTCTAATTTTCTTGAAGAGATCTCTAGTCTTTCCCATTCTGTTGTTTTCCTCTATTTCCTTGCACTGATCACTGAGGAAGGCTTTCTTATCTCTCCATGCTATTCTTTGGAACTCTGCATTCAAATGGGTATATCTTTCCTTTTCTCCTTTGCTTTCCACTTCTCTTTTTGCACCTATTTGTAAGGCTTCCTCAGACATCCATTTTGCTTTTTTGCATTTCTTTTTCTTGGGGATGGTCTTGATCCCTTCTCCTGTAGGATGTCATGAACCTCTGTCCATAGTTCATCAGGCACTCTGTCTATCAGATCTAGTCCCTTAAATCTATTTATCACTTTCACTGTATAATCATAAGGGATTTGATATAAGTCATACCTAAATGGCGGAGATGGCAATGGCACCCCACTCCAGTGTTCTTGCCTGGAAAATCCCATGGACAGAGGAGCCTGGTAGGCTGCCGTGTATGGGGTCACACAGAGTCGGACACGACTGAGGTGACTTAGCAGCAGCAGCAGCAGCAAAGCAGCATATCTAAATGGTCTAGTGGATTTCCCTACTTTCTTCAATTTAAATCTGAATTTGACAGTAAGGAGTTCATGACCTGAGCTACAGTCAGCTCCTAATCTTGTTTTTGCTGACTGTATAAAGCTCCTCCATCTTTGACTGCAAATAATATAATCAGTATGATTTCGGTGTTGGCCATCTGATGATGTCCATGTGTAGAGTCTTCTATTGTGTTGTTGGAAGAGGGTGTTTGCTATGACCAGTGCACTCTCTTGGCAAAACTCTATTAGCCTTTGCCCTGCTTCATTCTGTACTCCAAGGCCTAATTTGCCTGTTACTTCAGGTGTTTCTTGACTTCCTACTTTTGCATCCCAGTCCCCTAAAATAAAAAGGACATCTTTTTTGGGTGTTAGTTCTAAAAGGTCTTGTAGGTCTTCATAGAACCATTCAACTTCAGCTTCTTCAGTGTTACTGGTCAGGACACAGACTTGGATTACCATGATATTGAATCGTTTGCCTTATAAATGAACAGAGATTATTCTGTCGTTTTTGAGATTGCATCCAAGTACTGCATTTTGGACTCTTTTGTTGGATACTGCATTTCTTCTAAGGGATTCTTGCCTATAGTCCAAGACACCCAGTAAATATCTGAAACTATGGAGTATTGAATCTTCTATAAATAGTATGTTTTTTCCTATGCACACATACCTATGACAGAGTTAAATTTACAAATTGGGCACAATAAGAAATTTGCAACAAATAATGAGATATAACAATCATAATAACCATATACTGTAATAAAAGATATGTGAATGTGGTCTCTGTCTCTCTCAAACTATCTTCCTGTACAAACCCAAAGCTTTTTCCATCTTGACTAAGCACTTATCACTCAACTTTTGTAGTTTGAAGTGGCCTTAACATTTGCAGTCTGAAGTGGTGCAGCAAAACTAGCATGAATTTCTTTCTTCTTCACAATTTCATGACTAGAAGATTCATTCTGACCACAGACCTTAGTAATTTCAGCATATGCCTTTTTTCTTTCCTTTCCTTGAGCACTTTCTCTTTTTCAGTTTAAGGCTTCTCCTGAGCATATATGAATTGTCAGAATCACTATTCTTGCACTTTGGGCCATTTTTAAGTAAAGCAAGGGTTACTTGAACACAAGCACTTCGGTACCATGATATTCCATCTCATAACTGAGATGGCTACTTAGTGAGTAAGTAGGATGGTGGGACACTCCAGACAAAGGGATGATTCATGACCCAGGTGGGACAGTGCTCAAGATTGAGAGTACTACTCAGAACAGCACACATTTTAAAACTTATGAATTGCTTATGTCTGGAACTTTCCACTTAATATTTCAGACCGTGAAATCTTGGAAATGAAACATGGAAAAAGAGGGACTAATGTACAACTTATTGTCAAAGCAAGCTTACTATCCCCCAGGCTTCACAGAAGAATGTAATCCTCAGATATATTGTGTGTTTATTAGGGAGTGTAGTAGAATAATGGTCATGTATTTTCATTATCAGCAGAAACTGAGTTAGAATAAGGGTTATACAGATTAGGCATTGGTATTAATATAATACTTCTTGTATTAATCTTCTGTGGCTGCCATGGCAAAAATACCATATTTTGCGTGAGTTCAACAACAAAAATTTGCTTTCTGACAGTTCCAGAGGCAGAAAGTCGGTGATCAGGGTGCCAGCATGGTCCGCTCCTGGTGAGAGGTCTCTTTGTGGCTTGCAGACTACTGCCTTTTCACTGTTTTTTCATAGGATAAATGAGAAAGATTCCTCTTTTATTTCTTATTAAACCACCAATCCTATTGGATTAGGCAAAAAATGGCCCAAGTGCTCTTTGCAACCCCATAGACTGTAGCCCATTAGGCTCCTCCATCCATATGATTTTTCAGGCAAAACTGTGGCCCTTCAAGCTCCTCTGTCCATCTGATTCTTCAGGCCAGAATACCAGAGTAGGTAGCCATTTCCTCCTCCAGGGGATTTTCCCAACTCAGGGATCGAACCCACATCTCCTGTGTCGCCTGCATTGGCAGGCCAATTCTTTACTGCTGAGCCATCTGGGTTAGGACCCTACCCTGATGGCCTCATTTAACCTTAATTGCCTCCTAAAAGCCCTAGCAAGCCAATACATTTATATTGGGGTTTAGAGCTTCAGCATGGGCTTCCCTGGTGGCTCAGTGGTAAAGAATTTGCCTGCAATTCAGGAGACACAGGTTTGACCTCTGGTCGCAGAGTTAGGCACGACTGAGAAGACTGAAGAGTGGGAGGAAGGGCACCGTTCAGTCCCTAACATCTTCCTTTTCCTATGTACCAACATTTGTATCCATTTTCATCTTCTCCAAACAAAACCCATAGTGGACTGGAGGGTGAGATCATCAGACATTTCTCTGTTAAAGGAACTGATTGATCTCAAATGTGTGGTAATATAAACACATATAAGTTCATCTCAATTTCAAGCTTAAGAAAAAAAGGATTCCTAGCGAGAGCAGGTCTGGACAGAATTTTTCAGTTCAAACATTTCAGGCTTTATCCCTTTGCCAAGGAAGGCTCTTCTTTTCTCAGAATCAGGCTGACAGGGATCAGAATCAATCAATCTGATTTCTCAGAATCAACCTGTCTGTCAGGCTCACTGACAGGGAGCTAACAGAGGATGCCAGTCCTCTGAATGGGGGTGATGGTTAGTGCCCAGATTCCAGGTCAGTTACCTGACCAATGAGAGCTATGGCCTTACTAGCTACCCAAGAAGGAAGCCCATCTTACATGAGCAGGTCTCAGATGAAGAAACAATTTCTGTAAGTATGACTTTGATCATGCACTTTAAGAATAATTGATTTCTAGAAGCATCTGACTTTTTCTCAGCCATGATTGCTGTATATAATCTCAGTTCTAATTATGTCTTCCTCATTTCAGTTAACTCCCCTGATAAGAAGGGTAATTACAGTTTAGTTTAGTTTATCCCACTGGTGGCTAAGATTGATTTTCCTGTCTTTTCTTCTACCAGTATCCTTCTGAAATATGCTTTCTGTTTTTATGCTCTGTTTTCTATTACATTTTGGTGATAGTTAAGATATCTATTCTGCACCATTTGCCAAAGAGAAAATTTCCTACTGGGGTGTGAGAAAACAATGGATTTCCCCATTGTATATCAATGTGACATTATTGTGTAATACAATTCAGCATTAACCTAGATGAGGCTACTTAGGAGACACTCTGATTTAACCATCCCTTGTCCCTGTCAAATAAACTACACCATCATCTGATTTCAAGGCATTATAAATTTTTGATGAGATTATTTTAATTCCTTATTAAGACATTCCTGGCTTCTTTCCCATCATTTGTTTATTGCTGCTCATTATCTTTTTAAAAGATAGCTTGATTGTGATCCTTGCCAACTCAAAAACATTCCATGAATCTCTTCATCCTCATAAGTAAATCTCTACTTTCAGTTTGAGATTCTGTATTTTCCACCAGCTAGCCCTTGAGTTTTCTAGCTTTAATTTTTTATTGTGATGTAAGACCAAAGTTCCATTCTTTCCTAATATGAGCTGCTCATTCTTTCTAAATAGAGTTTCCATCATGATCCACCTTGTCTCCTTCCCTTCTTTTTCTCTACTTGGGCTTCCTCTTCTTTATCATCTTCTTTCTCTTCTTAGACAATGAAACATACATCCTATTTCAACACAAAAAAGACTGTTGGTCTATGCAAGGTTTTACTGTTACTTGATTTTATTTTTTCCTCATATCACACCCTTTCTTCCAGTATTCTTTCTTCTTGTTATTCTAGATATGTCACTTTTCTAAGTTTTTTACTCACCCTTACTGCCCCGGTATCATAGCATCCTTTTGAAGTTATTACTTTTCTTGATGTAGTGTGTCTTTGAAAACCCTTATCAAAGGGGATTTGTTAATGATAAACTTTCTGAGACACTTAGTGTGTTCCTGATAAAACATTTGCTGCATTTCCAGGTTGATGTGTTGATTTAGCTTGCTATAAAATTGTGAATTTGAAGTTCTTTTTTTTTCAACAAATGGAAAATATAATTTTATGTCTTCTTTCATCCAATAATGATGGTGATAATATGATTTTGTTATTCCTTTGTAAGCTATCTTTAACACATAATAACTTTATGTGTTCAAAGATTTGAATTCACTATAATGTGTGATTCAAAGACTGATTTATCTTATTGGTCTATTCAGTCTTTCAGTCTGAAAAGTTAGGTCTTTCTATAATTCTAGAAAGCTATTGGTCATTTTTCAGATTTACTTTTCATTTATTTATAATTTTTTCTCACCTTCTAGGACATACATAATATACATCTTGATAAATTTATTTTTATATCCCATATCTATTGTCTTCTCTTTTGAAAAAGGTGCAATGGAATGTTTTTTCAGGTTTTGTTTTGTTTTATTTGTCAACTGCATCACTGCAATTTATTCCACCTACTTTTTATTTTAACTTCTATACTTTGAAAATTATTCTTCATAATTTGCTGTATATGCTTCACATTTTTAATTTTCCATCCTTAATTTTTTGAGGACTTAAATATACTTACAATATCCTTTATTTCTGTCTGATTCATTAATTCTGTCATGCTGAGCCAGGTAGTATCTCCATGACAGAAATACAGCCATGAAATTAAAAGATGCTTACTCCTTGGAAGAAAAGCTATGACAAATATGGACAGTGTATTAAAAAGCAGAGACATCACTTTGCCAATGAAGGTCCATATAGTCAAAGCTATGGGTTTCCCAGTAGTCACGTATGGATGTGAGAGATGGACCATAAAGAAGGCTGAGAGCCAAATAATTGATGCTTTTGAACTGCGGTGTTGAAGAAGACTCTTGATAGACCTTTGGACTGCAAGAAGATCAAACCAGTCAATCCTAAAGGAAATCAGTCCCAAATATTCATTGGAAGGACTGATGCTGGAGCTGAAGCTTCAATACTTTGGCCACCTGATGTGAAGAACTGACTCATTAGAAAAGACCCTGGTGCTGGTAAAGATTTAAGGCAGGAGGAGAAGGGGACAACAGAAGATGAGATGGTTAGATGGCATCACTGACTCAATGGACATGAGTTTGAGCAAACTCTGGGAAACTGTGAAGCAAAGGGAAGCCTGGTATGCTGCAGTCCATGGGGTTGCAGAGTCAGACATGACTGAGTGACTGAGAAACAATAACCATGACAGAATCCATAGACCTATTAGGTTGTCATTTTCCCTGTGAACTCAGAGACCCCTGGAGGCATTAGTACCTCAACTGTTAATATATGCTCAGGTGAGGGTTATAAAGCCCCATTTCTACTCCTGTGATAAATTTAGGATATCTATAAGAAGAAAAAAATATGCCTCAGTGCAGAAATCTCATGTCTTTTAATATATATACTTCAGCTGAGATTCATTTTCCCCCCCAGGAACTTCTCCTTGAACTGTAATCATTTACTCCATTGGATGTGAAAAGGCATGCTGAAAGGAACACGTTGGTCAGGGTTGACTGGTCTACCTACACCTATTTTAGAATATTTCTGTCCCAGCCTATGAAATTTTCTCACTGACCAAGACAGCTTGCAGTGTTCCTATATGAAGGGCCTTCAAGGTGGCAAAGATCCAACCAGAAAAATGTGAACAAGAGAAAGGCTACACTTAATTTTGCACCCAATAGTGCATTCAGGAACCCAGTGACTTCAGCAGTTCTGCCTTCCATTTTCTGCTGCCCCAGAGATTTCTCCCCTGGGCCTATATTAGTTTTATATATCCATTCAACTCTGGCTTTTGTGATGTCTCTGGCCTGGGTGAGTGCCCCATCTTATCAAAACCCTGCTCATTGCTCAAGGCCTAGCTCAAGAATCCTTCCCTAAAAGCCATAGTCAACCAATGTGAGCTATAGTGAATCTATAAATTCAACCAGATATTTAATTAATCAGACTATTTAAAAATATGTATATCTTTGCTGAAGTTGTAATTAATATATTAAGCAGTGTCCACGATCTCAGAAGTGACTAAAATGTTTATTCTTGCCGGATGTCCCACTGTTATGTAAGGAAAGTGGTCTAGAGAGTATATTTGGGCTTAGCCACATAATGAACTTCAAAATAAGGAGAATTTGGGGATCAAGATACTTATCAGACCTAAGGAGAAAGCCACTTCCCTAAAACATATATTAGTCCACTAATCTGTCCTGGATACTGTAACAGAGATTATTATCACCTTTGAAATAGCTTGGTGAGATTCACTTCTCCAATTAATAGATGATTAAATTGATGGATGGAGAAATCAGTTAACCCAGAAAAACTCACAGAACCAGTAAATCAAAGGGGAAGTATTCACATCTAGTTGCCTTGTCTCCTTTGCCAAGTAGTGTGAACATCCCTTAGCAAATACTAGCTTTCTTAGAACTGATGTGGATCCCTGAGAGCCCAGGCTTGAGAAATTAACTCTTCTGGCCACTTAAAATGACCTTTCTTTAGTTACGGACTGTTTCAGGTCTGTAACAACTTTAATTAAAAGTGCACAGTCAGGACAACGGTGAAAACTTAGTTTCCTTACAGGCTTAGTTTTAGCTTCTAAGGCGGAAGCAGAGTTTTGCTGATTTGTCTGAGTCATGTGCTTCTATTTAAGGAGGTTTGAATTTAGCTGAAGAGTAAAGCAGGATGCATGAGGAAGACAGAAACATCCATTCCTTTGTCTCCCTTTCAAAGAACATCAGTCTGCCTAGATCTGGTCTCTGAAGTTAGAAGGCTAGACAAAGAGAACAGCTAATCCAATTTTCAGCATTAGTTCATGTAACATAAACAATTTAGGGGCTTACCTGCTTGAAATTGAGATACACCATAGTAATGTGTATTTTGAGAATGAGTGCGGAAATTTTACATTACTTCCATTTCTGACTTTAAATATTTACTGTTAGAATTTTACTTTATCACAAAAGTCAATACTGTCTTGAATTCAATCTTCTATTGCCACTAAAATGAGTTTCTTTAATGAAGCTTGTGAATTCTATTACCTATAATAAAAACACATTTGAAACATTTGTTTTAAAGATACCATAAATTAGGAACTATTTTGCATTTTAATTTTAAACGTGAAATTTTTCACTACTTTTAAGAAACCCTCAACACATAGGCCCATATAATCAAGTTGTTAGGTAGTTAGAATAGGGAAAAGGAGTCGATAATGGCAGTGGCTAAAAGACAAAGAAGGAAAAAGCCCACGAAAATAGAACAAAGGAAGGTTAGAGGACCAGAGTGAGAGCCTCAGGTAAAACAAACAGCCTTCCTGGCTAGCCCAATTTGCATAAAGCAGGCTCAGGGGGAGGAGAAAAAAACATATAAAAAGAGGAGCCAAAATTGAGCCATGGGCCTCTCTCTTTGCCCTGTTTTGGGTCTGGGCCTCTGTCTTCTCTTTGGGTCTTTTGGGTTGGCCTGTCCTCACACCTCAAGGATGCATTTTCCTTTGCCTGCCAACTAAAACTGAGCTGTAACACTGGTCTGTCCATTGCTTCAAATTCTTGCAGTGGTGAGACAGAATCAAGGAAATTACAAACTCCCCTGACAAACTGATGCCTACTCTTCCTTTGTAATCTCATTATAGAAGCTCATTGTTGTAAAATATATTGGGAGATATAAACTACAAACTCGGACATTTTTGATAAATTAAAAATAACTTTATGTAATGTACAAATATATGTTGTGACTAACAGGCAGAATCTGGGTGCTGCTCTGTAATGAACGCATTTACTTTATCTCTTTATCTCTGATGTTGAGTGCTTCCATTAAGGAAGGAGACTTGATGGCAATCAATTTCATAGGATTCTGATTCTCAATTGAGAAACTAGAATCTGTCGGGGTAATCAGAATTTACCTGGATTTCAAGTTCTAAATCATGACTGATATATGTATCAAAATGCCAATAAAATGTGTACTTCAATACCTTGAAAAGGATTTAATGCTCATGTACAACATTCATGCCATTCTCTTCTCGATGTCAAGATATCTAAAAAGCAATCCAGTAAGCAAAACATAGCTTGGGTGCTCACAGTGAGAAAAGAGTTAAACTGCTCAGCATAGGAAATAAACAGAAATGTAAAAGGCATAAGTGTGGCAAAGCTAGGATGTTTAAGGAAGTTCAAGGTATTATGGTAATCGGTGATGCTAATTGTATAAATTCGGTTATATTATTGATTACATAGAATTTCCCAGACTACTATAAATATCTCTAACTTGCCTTCTTTTGTCTTACACATGAGGAAATGTGTTTGGATCTAACTAAGCAAAGAATCGGAGAAGGCAATGGCACCCCACTCCGATACTCTTGCCTGGCAAATCCCAAGGATGGAGGAGCCTGGTGGGCTGCAGTCCATGGGGTCGCTAAGAGTCGGACACGACTGAGCGACTTCACTTTCACTTTCATGCATTGGAGAAGGAAATGGCAACCCACTCCAGTGTTCTTGCCTGGAGAATCCCAGGGACGGGGTAGCCTGGTGGGCTGCCCTCTATGGGGTCGCACAGAGTCGGACATGACTGAAGCGACTTAGCAGCAGCAGCAGTAGCAGCAGCAAGCAAAGAATACAACAAATTTACACACTGTGGACTGTGTCTTTTGAGAGCTTCTGTTTTCCTTTGTTGACTCAGAATCCTCTGTCTTGTTTAAATAATGAAACAAAATCACCCATATTTAAAATAAACTAAAAAAGAAATTGTTCTACTGATTTTTTTTTTTAAAGGGATCATCTTCCTTAATTCAGACCAAATTACTGATCAGATTCTCTTCATTGCTCTTACCCTTCTTGCTTCCTATGGTTGTACAGATTTTCCCTTTTGTTTCTAACGTAATTTGATTTAATCATGAATATTGCTAAAACACCTTTATTATGTAAAATTGATGTTAATTTCACTCATTGGGTCTAGAAATAGATCTAACTTAAAACCAAGCATGTGTGGTTTCCATGCTCAAACTGCCTTATTAGAGATAACTTATTTTCAGACTGACAGGATGCTCTACCAAATATGTTGTTTTCTCTATTGCTTAGCTTCAGTAAGCAGTGAAGAGCATCATCTCAGGCAGCTTGTGATATGAATGCAATGTTAACCACTCTCATGGCTATAAAAAAAGACAGATTAAGTTCATAGCTGTGGCCATAACCTTGGTCTAATAAAATAAAACAAAATAAGGCCCATTACAGTGTGTTTATTGCCATCTGTTACCAAATACTTCATTTAGATGATTCTGGAACAGCTTCATAGCCCTCACACTGAGCCAACTGCCTATGAAATGCAAAACTCAGAGGAATTAGAAAAACATTAAATGAAATCATGTAACAAATGCAAATACTCTATGTTCAGACATGCTACATTCTCAATTTATGAGCTCTAAATTTTCCCTGAATGTGATTTCTATCCTGGTGAGAAGCCAGCAAGAGTTTGTGGATGATTATTTGCTATATTCTACTTTTATATTGAGCCTGTGACCTTTACACAAACAATTTAAGCATAGCTGTTCTTCATCACTCATCTTCAGAGAAGCTCCCCTCCTCTAGTTTATGGAGGATAAAATTAAAACACAGGCAGTGTGCAATGGATTATAGCATTGATTTAGAAGAGACCAAAATAATGTATCTTTTGTGGTCCCAGGATTAATGGTTCACCAACGGGGCAAGAGTAGACTCAGCTACACTCCATTCACAGACGAGCCTATAGACATTGCTGGGTAAGACACAAGATTGCTGAATTTTGTCCAGTCATTTGAAGAGAGGTATAAATGGAAAGAAGAAATGAGACTATAGAGAAAGATAGAAAAAAAAAAAAAAAAGATTAGAATGTAGATATATGTATAACTAAATCACTTGACTGTATACCTGAAACTAACAAAATAGTGTAAATCAACTATACTTCAATTAAAAAAAAGAGACTAAATTCTTCCCACAGTGAATCTGAGTACTCTCTCCCCCTTGACATGGGCTCCTTGCAATGGACCTTGTCCATACTTCCCACACTGTATAATATGCAGGTAAAGTGAGCATATAATTTAATATCCAAGACAGGATACTTTCAAGAGTTAAAAGATAGGCACTATTGATAATTACAATGGGGTGACAAAACAGTGGGTGCCATAAATATGATATATGACATTCTATTTTAAATCACTTTAGATTTAATCTTCCTTATTTTAAACATAATATTTATCCATTTTACCTCCTAGTCAGCTTCCATTTATCTTTCCTTTCTAAAAAGAGGCTTTGCTAATATACAGAATTTACTACTTTTGTTTTAAAGGATATTGCCTATTAAATGCTCAAGTATTGAAGAATAATGAAAAAAGTGGGCATCATACTTTACTTAAAATTTCTGATTACAATAAATATGCATAATATGTGTATGTCTATGCATGTATGTGTATATTTATAATTACACAGATATGAGTACCCACACAATTTTTATCTCTTGTATAGGTGTCATTGCTAACAAAATATATGTTTTCATTTGATAAATGGGTTCTACACTCAGTAGTAACCTTTTAAAAAATAATGCTCTCAAATGAAATAATTTGTTTGAACTTAAGGAGTCAAGCTGGGATATCTTCACAGAAGGAAATATGAAATACTTGTTTGTTTTTATTAATTAGAAGATATGATTTGACATGGGACAGGAAAATATCCAATTACTAGCTCTGGAATACTGAGAGGGAAAATAAGAAAAATAAAAACAGAAATCCTGCTAGAACTAGAAACATGGCAGAGAAGGAATAGGATAAAATTTAATTCAATTCTGAGTAGTCTGACTTTAAAAATTAATAATTCTTTAATTTCTTCTGATTAAGAGCATAGTCGTTCCCCAAACCTAAGGTAGATCCATTTGCAAGTGTGAGTCAAGCGACTACAGCTTTGGGAGAGGGGATGCTATAGGGCCTGGTGATAACAAGGTTAGACTAATCATCTATTCTGCATTGTCAAATTTAAATATGCTTGCCAATTTTACATTATTTACATTTTTTGAAATTTATTTGTTATATTTAAGGTAATATAGCTCTCCATATGAAATCCTTGGTATCAATTTATGTGTGTGTGTGTGTATGTATATATATATATATATATATATATATATATATATATATATATATAACTACCATCTTTCAGTTCAGTTCAGTTCAATTTAGTCACTCAGTCCTGTCCAGCTCTTTGCGACCCCATGAATCCCAGCATGCCAGGCCTCCCTATCCATCACCAACTCCAGGAGTTCACTCAAACTCATGTGCATCAAGTCAGTGAAGCCATCCAGCCATGTCATCCTCTGTTGTCCCCTTCTCCTCCTTCCCCCAATCCCTCCCAGCATCAGAGTAATTTCCAATGAGTCATTGGAAGAAGTGGGAAGAATACACAGAAACTGTACAAAAAAGATCTTCACAACCAAGATAATTACGATGCTGTGATCACTCACCTACAGCCACACATCATGGAATGTGAAGTCAAGTGGGCTTTAGAAAGCATCACTATGAACAAAGCTAGTGGAGGTGATGGAATTCAAGTTGAGCTATTTCAAATCCTGGAAGATGATGCTGTGAAAGTGCTGCACTCAATATGCCAGAAAATTTGGAAAACTGAGCAGTGGCCACAGGACTAGAAAAGGTCAGCTTTCATTCCAATCCCAAAGAAAGGCAATGCCAAAGAACTCTCAAACTACTGCACAATTGCACGCATCTCACATGCTAGTAAAGTAATACTCAAAATTCTCAAAGCCAGGCTTCAGCAGTATGTGAGCCGTGAACTTCCAAATGTTCAAGCTGCTTTTAGAAAAGACAGAAGAACCAGAGATCAAATTGCCAACATCCTCTGGATCATCAAAAAAGCAAGAGAGTTACAGAAAAACATCTATTTCTGTTTTATTGATTATGCCAAAGCCTTTGACTGTGTGGAGCACAATAAACTGGAAAATTCTGAAAGAGATGGGAATACCAGACCACCTGACCTGCCTTTTGAGAAACCTATATGCAGGTCAGGAAGCAATAGTAGAACTGGACATGGAACCACAGACTGGTTCCAAATAGAAAAAGGAGTACGTCAAGGCTGTATATTGTCATCCTGCTTATTTAACTTATATGCAGAGTACATCATGAGAAACGCTGGGCTGGAGGAAGCACAAGCTGGAATCAAGATTGCTGGGAGAAATTTCAATAACCTCAGATATGCAGATGACACCACCCTTATGGCAGAAAGTGAAGAACTAAAGAGCCTCTTGATGAAAGTGAAAGAGGAGAGTGAAAATGTTGGCTTAAAGCTCAACATTCAGAAAAGTAAGATCATGGCATCTGTTTCCATTACTTCATGGAAAGTAGATGTGGAAACAGTGTCAGACTTTATTTTTTTAGGCTCCAAAATCACTGCAGATGGTGATTACAGCCATGAAATTAAAAGACACTTACTCCTTGGAAGGAAAGTTATGACCAACCTAGATAGCATATTCAAAAGCAGAGACGTTACTTTGCCAACAAAGGTCCATCTAGTCAATGCTATGGTTTTTCCAGTGGTCATGTATGGATGTGAGAATTGGACTCAGAAGAAGGCTGAGGGCCAAAGAATTGATGCTTTTGAACTGTGGTGTTGGAGAAGACTCTTGACAGTCCCTTGGACTGCAAGGAGATCCAACCAGTCCATTCCAAAGGAGATCAGTCCTGGGTGTTCACTGGAAGGATTGATGCTAAAGCTGAAACTCCAATACTTTGGCCACCTGATGCAAAGAGTAGACTCATTGGAAAAGACCCTGATGCTGGGAGGGATTGGGGGCAGGAGGAGAAGGGGACGACAGAGGATGAGATGGCTGGATGGCATCACCAACTCAATGGACATGAGTGTGAGTCAACTATGGGAGTTGGTGATGGACAGGGAGGCCTGGCATGCTGCAATTCATGGGGTCGCAAAGAGTCGGACACGACTCAGCAAGTGAACTGAACTGACTGGATCATAGAAAAAAGCAAGAAAGTTTCAGAAAAATTCTATTTCTGCTTTATTGACTATGCCAAAGCCTTTGACTGTGTGGATCACAACAAACTGTGGAAAATTCTGAAAGAGATGGGAATACCAGACCACCTGACCTGCCTCTTGAGAAATCTGTATGCAGGCCCAGAAGCAACAGTTAGTACCCGGCATGGAACAACAGACTGGTTCCAAATTAGGAAAGGAGTACATCAAGGCTATATATTGTCAATCTGCTTATTTAACTTATATGCAGAGTACATCATGCAAAATGCCAGGGTGGATGAATAACAAGCTGGAATCAAGATTGCTGGGAGGAACTGAAGAGCCTCTATTTGAAAGTGAAAGAAGAGAGTGAGAAAGTTGGCTTAAAACTCAACATTCAGAAAACTAAGATCATGGCATCCAGTCTCATCACTTTATGGCAAATAGAGGGGAAAACAATGGAAACAGTGAGAGACTTTATTTTCTTGGCCTCCAATATCTCTGCAGATGGTGACTGCAGCCATGAAATTAAAAGACACTTGTTCCTTGGAAGAAAAGCTATGACCAACATAGACAGCATATTCAAAAGCATAGACATTACTTTGCCAACAATGTGCATCTAGTCAAAGCTATGGCTTTTCCAGTAGTTATGTATGGATGAGAGAGTTGGACTATAAATTTAATCCTCAAAGCTGAGTTTTGAAGTATTGATGCTTTTGAAGTGTAGTGTTGGAGAAGACTCTTGAGAGTCCCTTGGACTGCAAGGAGATCCAATCAGTCCATCCTAAAAGAAATCAGTCCTAAATATTCATTGGAAGGACTGATGCTGAAGTTGAAGCTTCAATACTTTGGTCACCTGATGCAAAGAACTGACTCATTGGAAAAGACCCTGATGCTGGGAAAGTTTGAAGGCAGTAGGAAAAGGGAACCACAAAGGATGAGATGGTTGGATGGCATCACATATTCGATGGACATGAGTGTGAGCAAGCTCTGGGATTTGGTGATGGACAGGGAAGCCTGGCATGCTGCAGTTCATGGGGTCACAAAGAGTTGTCCGTGACTGAGTGATTAAACTGAAATGAAACATTGAAAGATATCTAGAATGTGTTTATATTCTAGAACTTAATGGTGTCACCAAGTACTCAGTAAGTTCTGACAAATTTATGCTTCAAAGGTAAAAACATATTCATGAAGTTGGTTGAGTTTAGTGTTGTTTTGTATACAACAGAATAAGGCATCAGACTCCAAAGAATATATGGTTGGCCATAATATTGTCTAGGTATCCACACAGATTATACTGACTATATCATAGATGTTTAAGGAGAGTCCTGATAAAATTAAGGAACATCTTATTACAAAAATGAGATTCAAGTGCTAATTACTTAAGTCCTCTATAAACAGAAGGACTTTGACTTGTGTGGTCTCTTCTGTTTCAAAGCTGTTATTATGCAGGGCACCAGCTCCTTGAATCACAGGATGGGGTCCATTTGAAAGAGTTTCTCAGCGGTTGGTTCTTGGGAGCCTAATATTCAAAACATCACTTTCCTGCCTGGCTGAATGTAACAGGAAAACAGGTAGTAGCAACCAGGAATTGAAAGATACTCATGGAAGTGGGGGTCAATGATAATTTGATGGCCCATCATACCGACAGCCTTTGAATACCTTTTTAAGGAATTTGAGTGCACCTGAGAACAATGAAGGAAGACTGGGCTGCTGTCTCCTGATGGCCCTGGACAATTGAACTCTAATCCCATCTGGCAAGTCTTAAACTAGCACTGCTCACTGGAAACATGGGGATCCTATAGGCAAGGGATTTTAGGAAAGAAGCTCCAGGTTTTTCCTCTGCAATTTTTGGGAGCATTATTCCAATGGCTCTTGCAGAAGGGAATATAAATGAAAAACAAAAAAGCTGCAAATAGAAATTTTAAAGCAGCAAACGAAAAGCTCGTCTTTAACAGGATCTACCCTTGGTAGCAATCAAGTTATTGACCAAAAACCAGTCTCAAGCAATTCTTTGGGGAATCTGATCCTCTAACTGGAGGGGCTTGCCAAGTTTTGCTTTCCATTCTTGCTGCTACATTCTTCTAGGGAGGAGTTCTGGTAAATACAATTTGGTCTCTCAGAATACATCCTTCAAGATTGCTGCCTCAGGCATCAGCTTTATTGACCCACTCCTTAATCCGCATCCGTTGACAGAAAATCGAAGCTGCTCACAGAAATTAGGTTGAGGTGGAGAGCGAGAGAGAGAAAGGGCAGACATATGGTCTAATGACAGAATCAAGGATGCAATGAAGTAGCAGGACTGGATTCCCGGAGGAAAAGTAGCAGCGAACAGTGCAGTAAAGAAAGTTGACCTATTTGGCTAGAGATTCTGTGCAGCCTTTGAGGCAGAGCTCAGAGGAAACTAATGGAAGACAAGGGGACCACTCCAGAGTGTTCAACCGCAGTTGAATCTACTAATGGAAGCATCAGTTAACGGCATCACCTCTGACATGATGGACAGTGAAATAAACTTGAATTAACAGACACTGATCTTTCACCTGAAAGAGAGACTCATACACATTTTGTTATCTTTTTTTTTTCTGCCAATAATTAACATATCATTAGAATGATTAAAAAAGAGAATATTAAAGGGAAGTCAGTTACTTCTACCCTGAGTGTTACTTCATCTGGAGGAGCACTTTTGATGTAAATTCAAGTAATAATAGAACTGTATCCATTGCAAAACAATCAACTTTTGAAAGTCATGCCTGTGATTCTAGTGGTGCGAAATTTTTCTAATGTTTAACTGGTCTAATCTTTTAAGTGCAATTGCGTTCATTCTTTCTCTCAGTATTTATTTCCAAAGTACCTTGAAACATGACACTTTCTCATAGTACTTGAGCTTTGTAATTCCAGTTCTAAGTAGCAAAATCTGCCAGCAGTTTACAATTCTTGCAGTGACATATTTAGAAGATTAAGCTGTCAAACTTTTAACGCTTTCTTTTGATAGTCTTTTTTATTTTGGGAAACTTTAAATAGGAATTCAGATTTTGCTAAGAGAATTAATTTTAGCCCTTCAGTTGATGGAGGTACTATGGATAAAAGTTTGTTCAGTAATAGTACCTCGACTTGTGTAATTTAGTTCTGAATAAAAGAATATAAGACAAGGCAGACTTTAAAGCATAAATAATGTTACAACATAAGGTAGGCTGTAAAAGCAAATCAAAATATTAAGCTTTCTTTAATTAATGTACCTCACACTTCTCCGTTCTAATGCCCTTTTCTTTTTTCTCCAATTTTAGTTATTTTATTTTGCTAAATAAAATATTTTGGTATGCTTTAAACTAAAATCTCTATTTCTTTGTTCACTGAATTTTGAAAGCTTTTATTATGTCTCTGTTAAATACAGTGAGGAAATTATTTGGCTCTACACTCAATTCTGTGTCACTATTCTTACATGATGAAAAATTAAATTATAAAAATCTATAATCTTATTAAATCATCCATGTTTTATTTACAAATTCTAAAATTTGACAACTTTAAAACTGCATTTAAAATATTATGATTGTTGGAATATTAATCTTTACAGAGATTATATATCTCTGTATATATCACATGTTCTATGAAATCATCAATGAGGGCAACTTAATAAACAATGTAACAATAATGAAGTAAAAAATGAATGATTTCCCTAAATTCCATCAATTATATAAAATAATTCCAATTTTTTGTTAGTTTCACATTTTGTTCATGATTTCTATACCATTTGTGCACCTTGAAATTTATAATCCTGTTCAGTTCTGTTGACAAGTATAGAACTGAGGTTATCCTTCTGTTCAGTGAAATCTGATTTCTTCTTGGGGTATAATCTTTGGAGCTTGTTGAATTATTGTTCTAATTTTAATCAATTGTCTCTTGGATTATTAGATGGCTATCATCTTACAATCTTTTTTATTGCACTTACATGTGGGGAATCACTCACTGTTTCTTTGTGAGTGAAATTTGTGATTTCTACTCAATTGTAACCTTTCAAAGTTCTTATTGTGTTCTATTGGAAATTATCCTCTAATAACTTTTTTAAAAAGGGGGTCAAAAAAGTAAATTTTCCCACTAACCACATGTATGAAAATATCTTTCATTTGCCCTTATACTGCCTAATAAATTAATTCAGTTTTGGCATCCTTTTTTTCGGAAAGGAATATTGTTCCTAATTAGAATTCTGAAGTCATTCTTATGCTTTATCCCCAGTGCTGATCTTTTTTGTTTTTTGCTTTTTTCTTAATGCTTTCCTAATCTTGATGATTCTATGATTTTGTTTTACAGAAGGTAGCTTTCTCAGCCATTGAATGAATTTTCAGTGTAATATTCCTATCTTAAAGCTTATATTTTTCTAATATATTTTAAATGATTTTTCTAATAATTTTTCTAATATATTTTAAAATATTTTAAATTATTTTTCTAATAATTTTCAACTCCATTTTGTTTATTCTATCCAGGAATTTGCTCTAATAACTCTGCCAAAAAATACTCAACAGGAAATGAGAAGCACCTAAGTTATCATAAACACTCTGTTAGCAGACCTTAAGATGGTGCTAGTGAAAGCTAAGATGGGCATGAGGAACACATTATTGGGAACTTGAGGTAATATTATCTAGTGTTGTACAGTGGCAGAAACTTTAACCGACTAGTGTTCTACATGATAAGCATTATGAACTCAGAGATTTTAAAAAATAGAGTTGAAAATTGGTTTCTTCTTACTGCTTAGAGTACAATGTGAGATGAAAGAGATGGATTGAGCAAAAAAACTGTTATGCAAAGATGACCTAGGACTTGATGATTTAGGAAATTTACAGCCTTTCCAGATTGCTAAAATTAGAAGGGTCACATGCTCCAGAGAAAAAGCCAAGAGTAATACTGGTCAACCTTTTGCTAGTATTTCAGAAGGATTAAAATTTCAGAGTATTCCTTCACACAGAGGGCTTTTTAAAAGATTAGGTATATGACTCACGGATTCCCCTCATTCATTTTAGCAGAAGTCAAAAATAGAGATGGGATTACACAGGAAAGATCTGTGAAGGAGCCTCTTGTCTAATTGAGTGATTCCAGAACACATTCACTGGAGATCTACAAGACTCCTGAGAAAGTTATCTCAGCTTGGACTGAAAAGCAAAGAAAGCAAACATAATAAAACAAGACTACCAGATTCCCCACATTCTACTTGAAGGAAACAAGCTCATAACACTGCTGCTGCTGCTGCTGCTAAGTCACATCAGTCGTGTCCAACTCTGTGCGACCCTATAGACAGCAGCCCACCAGGCTTCCCCATCCCTGGGATTCTCCAGGCAAGAACACTGGAGTGGGTTGCCATTTCCTTCTTCAATGCATGAAAGTGAAAAGTGAAAGTGAAGTCGTTCGGTCGTGTCTGACCCTCAGCAACCCCATGGACTGCAGCCTTCTAGGCTCCTCCGTCCATGGGATTTTCCAGGCAAGAGTACTGGAGTGGGGTGCCATTGCCTTCTCCTACTCAACTGCAAAAATGTGCTATCCTTCAAGAAAAAGGAAAACTACATCCAAGGTCAGAGATGGGGGCTCAGATGGCAGAGACTTAAGACACAAATGATTACACTCAGGTCTTGAAACCTAAGGGAGTTTGTCCTGCTGGACTTTGAACCAATGGGTTCAAATGACTTTTGGGACCAATGACTCCTTTTTTCCTTCCATTTTCTCCTGTTCAGAATAGTAATGTCTATACCTGGTATCTCAGCCTGCCATATTTTATGGCAAAATACAATTTTGATTGTATTTTGAAAATAGATAACATATTCTATTTTGAATATCAATCACTTGTATTCTAGTTTCATAGTTCCACACATGGAAGTGAATTTAATCTCAGGATAGACATCATACTAAGTGAAGTATCACCCATATCTAATGTGGTTGATTTAGATGATATGACTTGGAATTTTTAAGCTGATAAGCCTTAGGTGAGATTTGAACTTGCGAATGATATTAAGTTAATAAACTTGGGTTAACCTTTTGTGGAGTTTGGGATACACTGAATATAGCTTGCACTTGGGACAGATGTGAATCTTTGGGTACCAGAGAGCAGATTTGAGGAGGGTAAATAATGGCTGCCTTAAGATGTCCATATAATGTTCTCCAGAATCTCTGAATATGTCTGTTTAGGTCTTCTGCCCATTTTCTGATTTTTTTTTTTTTTTTTTTTCATACCAAGCTGCATGAGCTACTTGTGCATTTTGGTGATTAATCCCTTGCCAGTTGCTTAGTTTGCAAATATTTTCTCCCATTCTGAGGGTTGTCTTTTTGTTTTGTTTATGGTTTCCTTTGCTGTGCAAAGCTTTTAAGTTTAATTGGATCCCATTTATTTTTGTTATTATTTTAATTATTCTACAAAGTGGAACCAAAAATATCTTGGGATTTATGTCATGGAGTGTTCTGCCTATGCTTTCCTCTAAGAGTTTTATAGTGTTCAGCTTTTTGACTTTTGTAAAAGGCATCCTCATTTTTAAAATTACACTTGATACATTGAACATTTTATCTTTCAGATAGGGAATAAAATAAATATGTTCATCATTGCCACTTCAATTTAGTTGTTTATATTAGATGTCTAGACCAGTGTGTTAATATAAGAAAAAAAATGATATGTAAAAGACTATAAAGAGAATGCAATCTTTATATACATTTATATTCATGTAGATAGAAGTTTCTAAGAATTTATGAAAATATTTTCAGTTTAACTAGGTGAGAACTTAGAAAGATTTTGAGCAGAAAAATCACTATCTCTCTGAAAAATCTTTTGTGTTTACATGCTAGAAATTTACAATTAAAAATCAAGTTTCACAAAAGATATATTTAAAATCATCAAAAATATTTCATAAGAAAAATCAAACAAATTATGCAACTTCTTTGTGAATAAATATGTTAAGGTAGGAAATAAAATATGACAAATAAATGGAGATACATACAAAATTCATAAGCTGAAACACTATTGTAAAAACATAAAATTTTCACAAGTTGATCTATAGTTTTTACATAATTCAATCAAATATTTTTGTATTTTTTTGAACTTGAAAAACTAATTCTAACATTATTTAGCAAATTTAAATGCTAAAACTATAATAGGGTAGACTAAAAGAAGACAAGAAAGTATTGGGATGCTTATTTCTAAATATAACAAAATTTATTTAAAAACTTTCATAATCATGCCTTGGTGTAGCCCAACAGAAATGAAAGCAGATAGCCACATTAAGGCTTTTTTACAAATGTTCACAAAAACAATATAATAGCTAAAATTTGAAATCAGTCTTGTAGATTGTAGGTTGAATTGTATTCCCTCTAAATAAATATGGTGTAATCCCAACCCCAAGTAGCTAAGAATATGACCTTACTTGGAAATAGAGTCATAATTATTTAAGATTAAGTCATGCTGAAGAAAGGTGGGTCCTCTAATCAATATGACTGGTGTCCTTATAAAAAAAAAAAAAGGAATTTTGGACACAACACAAACATACCTGCATGGAGAATGTTATGCAGGCATGAAGACAGAGATTGGGGGGATGTGTTTACAAGCCAAGGAATGACAAAGATTGCCAGCAAACCAGACATAGAACAGATTTGCTTTCACAGCTTTAGAGGAAGACAATCTAGCCAACACCTTGATTTTAGACTTCCAGCATCAAGAACAGTAAGGCAACAAATTTCTGTTGCTTAAGCCACCCAGTTTGTGACATTTTGTCAAGGCAGCCCCAGCAAACTGATACAAAACCCATGTCAATTAACTAGTAAATAACTGAACATATCATGCTATATCCTTATATATAAGCAATGAAAAGAATGAAGTATTAATATCCAAGTATTAATATCAGATTACTTGGAGAAATCTGAAAAACATTAAGCTATGTGAAGGAGTGAACTGAAGTGAAGTGAAAATCGCTCAGTCGTGTCTGACCCTTTGTGACCCTATGAACTAAACAGTCCATGGAATTCTCTAGGCCAGAACACTGGAGTGGGTAGCCTTTCCCTTCTCCAGGGGATCTTCCCAACCCAGGGATCAAACCGAGGTCTCCTGCATTGCAGGCAGATTCTTTACCAGCTGAGCCACAAGGAGAGCCCTACGTGAAGGAAGTATAACATAAAATACAATGTTCTGTAAGATACCATTTATATGAAACTCTCAATTCAGTTCAGTTTAGTCGCTCAGTTGTGTCCAACTCTTTGAGACCCCATGGACTGCAGCACGCCTCTAAAAGGTTAGAATTCTAATAACTTGAAGCAAATGAACAGACATCTGAGATTGAGATTCAGGGAATGACAATAACTTCAAAGAGCATGAGGAAATATTTTGTGGTGATATAAATGGCCTGTATCTTGATTTTGGTCATAAGAACATGGTTAATGCAATTGTCCAATCTCATCAAACTGTATACTATTAATTTATAAATTTTATCGCATTCATATTGTATTTCAATATATCTGGGTATTTCAGTCCAGTAACTGACAATAAAAAATAGGTTTTTTCCAAAATAAACTCAGATATGCACAGATACTTTATAAATGACTAAGTTATCACAGTAGAAAGGTGAAAAAATGAATTGTGTTGTAAATAAATGACACTGGGTACATTGGGTATCCATATGGGAAAAAATTAAACTGGACCCTTTCAAAGACCATTGTATTTCATCAGATCAGACCAGATCAGTCGCTCAGTCGTGTCCGACTCTTTGTAACCCCATGAATCACAGTGCGCCAGGCTTCCCTGTCCATCACAAACTCCCGGAGTTCACTCAGACTCAAGTACATCGAGTCAGTGATGCATCCACCCATCTCATCCTCTGTTGTCCCCTTCTCCTCCTGCCCCCAATCCCTCCCAGCATCAGAGTCTTTTCCAATGAGTCAACTCTTCACATGAGGTGGCCAAAGTACTGGAGTTTCAGCCTCAGCATCATTCCCTCCAAAGAAATCCCAGGGCTGATCTCCTTCAGAATGGACTGGTTGGCTCTCCTTGCAGTCCAAGGGACTCTCAAGGGTCTTCTCCAACACCACAGTTCAAAAGCATCAATTCTTCGGCGCTCAGCCTTCTTCACAGTCCAACTCTCACATCCATATGTGACCACAGGAAAAACCATAGCCTTGACTAGACGGACCTTTGTTGGCAAAGTAATGTCTCTGCTTTTGAATATGTTATCTAGGTTGGTCATAACTTTCCTTCACGCAAAACTGAAGATCAAGCCCTGAGCGTTTGAAGTGGGAGCACTGACTCCAAGATCCTAGACTACCAGAGAACTAACCCTAGGAGGCATCAAATAGTGAGAACTCACACAAAGGAAACCACCAGAATATAGAAGCTGGCATCACCCAACCACCTGTGTAGGATGTCACATCTAAACAACAAACAAAACAAAAATACAAACCCAGTCATCAGCAGACAGGATTACCACCTCACTCAGCCTTGCCCATCAGAGGAAAAATAAACAAACAAAAACTCAGCACATATCTCACTCTATACGAAGCTCACACAAATCACTGGACCAACCTCAGGAGGGCAGAAACCAAAACGAAGAAAGAATTCAACCTTGAAGCCTGGGAAAAGGAGACCTCAAACACAGTAAGTTAAAAAAAAGTAATGAAAAAACAAAGAAATACTACACAAATCAAGGAGCAAACTAGAAACACAGAAGTCCAAATAAATGAAAAGGAAATAGGTGCACTACCTGAAAAAGTATTCAGAAAAATGATGGTAAAGATGCTCAAAAATCTTGAAAACAAAATGGAGAAAATACAAGAATCAATTAACAAAGACCAAGACGAATGAAAAAATAAACATGCAGAGACAAACAATTACTGAAATTAAAAATACTCTAGAAGGAACCAATAGCAGAATATTTAAAGCAGAAGAATGAATCAGTGAGCTGGAAGAGAAAATGGTGGAAATAACTTCTGAAGAGCAGAATAAAGTAAAAAGAATGAAAAGAACTGAGGATAGTCTCAGAAACCTTTGGTACAATATCAAATGTACCAACATTTGAATTATAGGGGTCCCAGAATAAGAAGAGAAAAATAAAGGGTATGAGAAAATTCTTGAAGAAATTATAGTAGAACATTTCCCCAACATGGAAGAGGAAATAGTCAATCAAGTCCAAGAAGCACAGAGGGTCCCATACAGGATAAACCCAAGGAGAAACATGCCAAGACACATACTAACCAAATAATAAAGACTAAACACAAAGAAAGAATATTAAAAGCAGCAAGGGAGAAGCAACAAGTAACAAACAAGGGAAACCCCATCTGCTTGACAGCTGATCTTTCAGCAGAAACTCTGCAGGCCAGAAGGGGATGGCAGGACATATTTAAAGTACTGAAAGGAAAAAATCTACAACCAGGATTACTGTACCCGGCAAGGATCTCATTCAAAATTGATGGAGAAATAAAAAGCTTTCCAGGCAAGCAGAAGTCAAGAGAATTCAGTACCACCAAACCAGCTTTACAACAAATGTTAAACAGACTTATATAGTCAAGAAATATAAGAGAAGAAAAAGATCTACAAAATCGACTCCAAACAATTAAGAAAATGGCAATAGAAACATATATATTGATTATTACTTTAAATGTAAATGGATTACATGCTCCACCCAAAAGACACAGACTAGCTGAATGAATACAAAAACAAGACCCATATATATACTGTCTACAAGAAACCCACTTCAGACCTCAAGACACATATAGACTGAAAGTGAGAGGATGGAAAAATATATTCCATGCAAATGAGAAGCCAAAGAAAGCTGGAGTAGCAAAACTCATATCAGAAAAGATAGAACTTAAAGAATATCAGAAGAGATAAAGAAGGACACTACATAGTGATCAAGGGATAAATCCAAGAGGAAGACAACAAAATTGTAAATATCTATGCATCCAACATAGATATTTACATAGATATTTGGAGAAGGAAATGGCAACCCACTCCAGTGTTCTTGCCTGGAGAATCCCAGGGATGGGGGAGCCTAGTGGGCTGCCATCTATGGGGTCGCACAGAGTCGGACACAACTGAAGCGACTTAGCAGCAGCAGCATGCACCTAACATAGGAGCGAATTGATACATAAGACAAACACTAACAGACATAAAAGAAGAAATTGACAGTAACACAATAATAGTAGGAGACTTTAACACCCCACTTACACCAATGGACAGATCATCAAAACAGAAAATTAATAAGGAAACACAAGTCTTAAATGATATATTACATTAGATGGACCTCATTGATATCTTCAGGACATTCCATCCAAATGCAGAAGAATATACCTTCTTTTCAAGTACACATGGAACATTCTCCAGGTCACAAATCAAACCTCACAACATCTTGGGTCACAAATCAAACAGTAAATTTAAGAAAATTGAAATCATATCAAGCATCTTCTCTTACCACGCTATGAGACTAGATATCAATTACAAGAAAAAAACTGTAAGACAAACAAACACATGGAGATTAAACAACCTGTTTCTAAATAACCAACAGGTTACTGAAGAAATCAAAAGGGAAATAAAAAAATTTCTAGAAAGAAATGACAATGAAAACACAACAACTCAAAACTTATGGAATGCAACAAAAGCAGTCCTAAGAGGGAAGTTTCTAGCAATATAATCTTACCTCAGGAAATAAGAAAAACATTGAATAGACAACCTAACTTTACTTACAAAACAACTGGAAAAAGAGTTTTAAAAAAACCAAAATTAGTAGAAGGAAAGAAATCAAAAAGATCCAAGCAGAAATAAATGAAAAAGAAATGAAAGAAACAATAGTAAAGATTAATAAAACTAAAAGCTGTTTCTTTGAGAAGGTAAACAAAATTGACAAAACTATGGTCAGACTCATCAGGAAAAAAGGAGAGGAGAATCAAAATTAGATATGAAAAAGGAGAGGTTACAATAGACAATGCAGAAATACAAAGGATTATAAGAGAATATTATGAACAACTACATGGCAATAAAATGGATATCCTGGAAGAAATGGACAGATTCTTAGAAAAGTTCATTCTTCCAAGACTGAACCAGGAAGAAATAGAAATTATAACAACCCAATCACAAACACGGAAATTCAAGCTGTGATCAAAAATCTCCCCCAAAACAAAAGCCCAGGACCAGATGGCTTCACAGGAGAATTCTATCAAACATTTAAAGAGCTAATGCCCATTCTTCTAAAACTCTTTCAAAAAATTTCAGAGGAAGGAACACTTCCAAACTCATTCCACAAGGCCACCATCACCCTGATAGCAAAACCAGACAAAGACAAACACACACAAAAAAGAAAATATCAATGATATTTTACAGGCCAATATCAATGATGAACGTAGATGCAAAAATCCTCAACAAAATTTTAGCAAACAGAATTCAGCACCACATCAAAAAGCTCATACATCATGATCAAGTTGGGTTTATTCCAGGAATGCAAGGTTTCTTCAATATATGCATATCAATCAATGTGATATACCATAATAACAGTTTGAAAGATAAAAACTATATGATAATCATAACAGATGCAGAAAAAACCTTTGACAAAATTCAGCAACTATTTATGATTAAAACTCTTCAAAAATGAGCATAGAAGGAACCAACCCCAACATCAGCTCATTTCAGTTCAGTTCAATCACTCAGTAATGTCTGACTCTTTATGACCCCATGGACTGCAGCAGGCCAGGCCTCCCTGTCCATCACCAACTCACTAGGTTTACTCAAACTTATATCCATTGAGACAGTGATGCCATCTAACCATCTCATTCTCTGTCATTCACTTCTCCTCATACCTTCAATCTTTCCCAGCATCAGGTCTTTTCCAATGAGTCAGTTCTTCACATCAGGTGGCCAAAGTATTGAAATTTCAGCTTCAGCATCACTCCTTTCAATGAATATTCAGGACTGACTTCCTTTAGGATGGACTGGTTGGATCTTCTCACTGTCCAAGGGACTCTCAAGAGTCTTCTACTCTTCTGAACACTGCAGTTCAAAAGCGTCAATTCTTCAGTGCTCAGCTTTCTTTATAGTCCAACTCTCACATCCATACATGACTACTGGAAAAACCATAGCCTTGACTAAATGGACCATTGTTGGCAAAGTAATGTCTCTGCTTTTTAATATTCTGTCTAGGTAGGTCATAACTATTCTTCTAAGGAGCAAGCATCTTTTAATTTCATGATTGCAGTCACCGTCTGCAATGATTTTGGAGCCCAAGAAAATAAAGTTTCTCACTGTTTCCATTGTTTCCCCATTTCTTTGCCATGAAGTGATGGGACCAGATGCCATGATCTTAGTTTTCTGAATGTTGAGCTTTAAGCCAACTTTTTCACTCTCCTCTTTCACTTTCATCAAGAGGCTCTTTAGTTCTTCGCTTTCTGCCATAAGGATGGTGTCATCTGCATATCTTAGGTCATTGATATTTCTCCTGGGAATTTTGATTCCAGCTTGTGCTTCATCCAGTCCAGCATTTCTCATGATGTACTCTGCATATAAGTTAAATAAGCAGGGTGACAATATACAGCTTTGATGTATTCCTTTCCCGATTTGGAACCAGTCTGTTGTTCTATGTCCAGTTCTAACTGTTGCTTCTTGACCTGCATATAGATTTCTCATGATGCAGGTCAGGTGGTCTGGTATTCCCATCTCTTTCAGAATTTTCCACAGTTTATTGTGATCCACACAGTCAAAGGTTTTGTCATTGTCAATAAAGCAGAAGTAGACGTTTTTCTAGATCTCTCTTGCTTTCTCAATGATCCAATGGATGTTGGCAATTTGATTTCCCGTTCCTCTGCCTTTTCTAAATCCAGCTGCAACATCTGTTAAGTTCATGGTTCATGTACTGTTGAAGCCTGACTGGAAGAATTTTGAGCATTACTTTGCTAGTGTGTGAGATGAGTGCAATTGGCATTGCCTTTTTTGGGATTGGACTGAAAACTGACTTTCCAGTCCTGTGTCCACTGTTTAGTTTTCCAAATTTTCTGACATATTGAGTGCAGCACTTTCACAGCATCATCTTTTAGGATTTGAAATCCAACCAAACGTGGTCCCCTCGAGAAGGGAGTGGCAAACCACTTCAGTATTCTTGCCTTGAGAACCCCATGAACCACATGAAAAGGTAAAAAGATAGGATACTGAAAGATGAACTCCCCAGGTCAGTAGATGCCCAATATGCTACTGGAGATCAGTGGAGAACTAACTCCAGAAAGAATAAAGAGACAGAGCCAAAGCAAAAACAACACCCAGTTGTGGATGTGATTGGTGTTGTAAGTAAAGTCTGAAGCTGTAAAGAGCAATATTGCATAGGAACCTGGAATGTTAGGTCCATGAATCAAGGCAAATTGGAAGTGGTCAAACAGGAGATGGCAAGAATGAACATCGACATTTTAGGAATTAGCAAACTAAAATGGACTGGAATGGGCTAATTTAACTCAGATGGCCATTATATCTACTAATGTGGGCAGGAATCCCTTAGAAGAAATGGAGTAGCCATCATCATCAACAGAAGAGTCTGAAATGCAGTACTTGGATGCAATCTCAAAAACGACAGAATGATCTCTGTTTGTTTCCAAGGCAACCCATTCAATATCACAGTAATCCAAGTGTATGCCCCAACCAATAATGCTGAAGAAGCTGAAGTTTAACTGTTCTGTGAAGACCTACAAGACCTTCTAGAACTCACACCCCAAAAAGATGTCCTTTTCATTATAGGAGACTCTAATGCCAAAGTAGGAAGTCAAGAAATACCCAGAGTAACGGGAAAATTTGGCCTTGGAGTACTTCAACATAGTAAAGGCCATATATGATAAGCCTACAGCAAACATTATTCTCAGTGGTGAAACTAAAAGCATCCCCCCTAAGATCAGGAAGAAGACAAGGATATCCACTTTTGTCACTATTATTCAACATAGTTCTGGAAGTCCTGCTGCTGCTGCTAAGTCACTTCAGTAGTGTCCGACTCTGTGCGACCCCATAGAAGGCAGCCCACCAGGCTCCCCCATCCCTGGGATTCTCCAGGCAAGAACACTGGAGTGGGTTGCAATTTCCTTCTCCAATGCATGAAAGTGAAAAGTGAAAGTGAAGTCGCTCAGTCGTGTCTGACTCTGTGCGACCCCATAGACAGCAGCCCACCTAGCTACAGCCAAGAAGAATAAATAAAAGGAATCCAGTTTGGAAAAGAAGAAGTAAATCTCTCACTGTTTGCAAATGACATGATACTGTACAAAGAAAAACCCTAAAGATAGGACCAGAAGATTACTAGAGCCTATCAGTGAATTTATCAAAGTTGCAGGATACAAAATCAATACACATAAATCACTTGCATTTCTATATACCAACATTGAAATATCAGAAAGAGAAATTAAGGAAGTAATCTCATTCACCATTGCAGCAAAAAGAATTAAATATCTGGGAATAAATTTACCTAAGGAGAGAAAAGAACTGTACACAGAAAATTATAAGACATTAGTGAAAGAAATCAAAGATGACATAAAAAGATGGAGAAATATTCCATGTTTGTGGATAGGAAGAATCATTATTGTGAAAATGACTATACTACCAAATGCAATCTACAGATTCAATGTGATCCCTATTAAATTACCAATGGCATTTTTTCACAGAACTAGAACAAAAAATTTCACAATTCATTTGGAGACACAAAAGACCCTGAATAGTGAAAGCAGTCTTAAGGAAGAAGAATGGAACTGGAGGAATCAACCTTCCTGACCTCAGATTATACTACAAAGCTACAGTTATCAAGACAGTATGGTACTGGCACAAAAACAGAAATATAGACCAATGGAACAAGACAGAAAGCCCAGAAATAAACCCGTGCACCTAAGGCTACCTAATTTTTGACAAAGGAAGCATGAATATACAATGGGTCAAAGACAGCCTCTTCATTAAATGGTGCTGAGAAAACTGGACAGCTACATGTAAAAGAATTAAATTAGAACACTTTCTAATACCATACACAAAGATAAACTCAAAGTGGATTAAAGACCTAAATGTAAGACCAGAAACTGTAAAACTCTTAGAGGAAAACATAGGCAAAACACTTGATGACATAAGTCAAATCAAGATCCTCGAGATCTTGAGTAATGGAAATAAAAACAAAAGTAAACAAGTCGGACATTAAACTTAAAGCTTTTACAAAGCAAAGGAAACTATAAGCAAGGTGAAAACACCACCCTCAGAATGGGAGAAAATAAGAGCAAATGAAACAACTGACAAAGGATTAATTTCCAAAATATACAAGCAGCTCATATGACTCAATGCTAGAAAAACAAAGAAACCAATCAAAAAGTGTAAAAGACCTAAAAGACCCAATCAAAAGGGTAAAAGACCCCAAAAGACATTTCTCCAAAGAAGACATACAGATGGCTAACAAACACATGAAAAGATGCTCAACATCACATTATTAGAGAAATACAAATCAAAACCACAATGAGATATCACCTCACACTGGTCAGAATGGCTATCCTCAAAAAGTCTACAAACAATAAATGCTGCAGAGGGTGTGGAGCAAATGGAATGCTCTTGCACTGTTAGTGGGAATGTAAATTGATAGAGCCACTATGAAGAGGGTATGGAGATTCCTTTAAAAAATAGGAATAAAACCACCATATGACCCAGCAATCCCACTTCTAGAAAAATATCCTAAGGAAACCAAAATTGAAAAAGATACATGTATCCTGTTGTTCATTGCACCACTGTTTACAATAGCTAGAACATGGAAGCAACCTAGACGTCCATCAACAGATGAATGGATAAAGAAGCTGTGGTACATATACACAATTGAGTATTACTCAGCCATAAAAAGGAACACATTTGAGTCAGTTCTGATGAGGTGGATGAACCTAGAACCTATTATACAGAGTGAAGTGAACCAGAAAGAGAAAGATAAATATCGTGTTCTAACACACATATACGGAATCTAGAAAAATGGTACTGAAGAATTTATTTACAGGGAAGCAGTGGAGAAACAGACATAGAGAATAGACTTACGGACATGGGGAGAAGGGAGAAGAGAGTGAGATGTATGGAAAAAGTAACACGGAAACGTACACTACCATATGTAAAATAGATAGCCAACAGGAATTTGCAATATGGCTCAGGAAACTTAAACAGGGGCTCTGTAACAACCGAGAGGGTTGGGATGGGGAGGGAGATGGGAGAGAGGTTCAGAAAGGAGGGGACATATGTATACTTATGGCTAATTCATGTTGAGGTTTGACAGAAAATTCTGTAAAGCAAGTATTCTTCTGTAAAGCATTTATCCTTCAATTTAAAATTTAAAAAAAAAAAGGGAAAAAAAGACCAACTATAGAAAAATCAAAAGGTTTGAATAAGCACTTCACAAAGGAGAAAATATGTAACCACAAAAGATATACAACATCATGTACCTTCAGTAGAAATAAGAGGACACCATGAGATGTCTATATACCTGTACCACACTGACACAGAGTGTTGTCAAGTATGTAGATCAAAAGAACTCACATGTACATTTGGCAGCATGACTTGGTATAACCTTGGAAAAGAGTTTAGTAAAGTTGGGTCCTATTTTTTGATCTAGCAATTCAACGTATGAGGATCTGTAATAGATAGATACGTGTACATTAGGTTCAGTCGAGTTCAGTCACTCAGTCATGTCCGACTCTTTGCGACCCCATGAAGCGCAGCATGCCAGGCTTCCCTGTCCATCACCAACTCCCGAAGTCCACCCAAATCCATGTCCATTGAGTCAGTGATGGCATCCAACCATGTCATCCTCTGTCATCCCCTTCTCCTACTGCCCTCAATTTTTACCAGCATCAGATCAGATAAGATCAGTTGCTCAGTCATGTCCAACTCTTTGCGACCCCATGCATCGCAGCATGCCAGGCCTCCCTGTCCAACACCAACTCCCGGAGTTCACTTAGACTCACGTCCATCGAGTCAGTGATGCCATCCAGCCATCTCATCCTCTGTCATCCCCTTCTCCTCGTGCCCCCAATCCCTCCCAGCATCAGAGTCTTTTCCAACGAGTCAACTCATCGACTGAGGTGGCCAAAGTACTGGAGTTTCAGCTTTAGCATCATTCCTTCCAAAGAAATCCCAGGGCTAATCTCCTTCAGAATGGACTGGTTGGATCTCCTTGCAGTCCAAGGGACTCTCAAGAGTCTTCTCCAACACCACAGTTCAAAAGCATCAGGGTCTTTTAAAATGAGTCAGCTCTTTGCATCAGGTGGCAAAGTACTGGAGTTTCAGCTTCAACATCAGTCCTTCCAATGAACACCCAGGACTGATCTCCTTTAGGATGGACAGGTTGGATCTCCTTGCAGTCCAAGGGACCCTCAACAGTCTTCTCCAACACCACAGTTCAAAAGCATCAGTTCTTCGGCTCTCAGCCTCCTTCACAGTCCAACTCTCACATCCATACATGACCACTGGAAAAACCATAGCCTTGACTAGACGGACCTTTGCTGGTAAAGTAATGTCTCTGCTTTTTAATATGTTGTTTAGGTTGGTCATAACATTCCTCCCAAGGAGTAAGTGTCTTTTAATTTTCTGGCTGCAATCACCATCTGCAGTGATTTTGGAGCCCAGAAAAATAAAGTCTGACACTGTTTCCCCATCTATTTGCCATGAAGTGATGGGACCAGATGCCATGATCTTAGTTTTCTGAATGTTGAGCTTTAAGCCAACTTTTACACTCTCCTCTTTCACCTTCATCAAGAGGCTCTTTAGTTCTTCTTCATTTTCTGCTATAAGGGTGGTGTCATCTGAATATCTGAGGTTATTGATATTTCTCCCAGCAATCTTGATTCCAGCTTGTGCTTCCTCTAGCCCAGCTTTTCTCATGATGTAGTCTGCATATAAGTTAAATAAGCAGGGTGACAACATACAGCCTTGACGTACTCCTTTTCCTATTTGGGACCAGTCTGTTGTTCCATGTCCAGTTCTAACTGTTGCTTCCTGACCTGATATAGATTTCTCTAGAGGCAGGTCAGATGGTCTGATATTCCCATCTCTTTCAGAATTTTCCACAGTTTATTGTGATCCACACAGTCAAAGGCGTTGGCATAGTCAATAAAACAAAAATAGATGTTTTTCTGGAATTCTCATGCTTTTGCAATGATACAGCAGATGTTGGCAATTTGATCTCTGGTTCCTCTGCCTTTTCTAAAACCAGCTTGAACATCTGGAAGTTCATGGTTCATGTACTGCTGAAGCCTGGCTTGGAGAACTTTAAGCATTACATGGTGGTCCTGATTAAAAATCTAAATACTCCAATAAACATGCAGATTCTATTCACTGAGGTTGTACACAAAAGTAGTATGTATAGGAGAATAATATAGCATGCATAGTAGGATACAGGTATTTTAAAAGTCCTATCTGTTTCTAAATGTGAAATTAAGATGAAGACAATCTTCAACCATGAAATTGCTTATTGTTCAAAAAGATGCCCCAAACATTAAGTAAATATAGTTTCGTATGGACATTATAATAGAACGTGTTCTCTGGTGGCTCAGATGTTAAAGCGTCTGCCTGCAATGTGGGAGACCTGGGTTCGATCCCTGGGTTGGGAAGATCTCCTGGAGAAGGAAATGGCAACCCACTCCAGTACTCTTGCCTGGAGAATCCCACGGATGGAGGAGCCTGGTGGGCCACAGTCTATGGGGTCGCAAAGAGTCAGACACCTGAGAGACTTCACTTTCACTTTTCTACATGCCTAAGATTCTGTTCCATTTCTTCAATTTATGATCACATGGACCAAGTGATGTAGGCTCTGTCTTGTTCACTCTCATAAAGTGAGAGATGAGTGTTATTTGTAGCTTCTAATGTCACAATCACAAGCAATATGCTTAGAAGAGTGGTATACAATAGCTCTTGACATTTCTTTAACAGAATTACAAGCTGAAGAGACCTTAGTGTACTAAGTCCTAAAACAAAACACTCAATATAAATACTAATATGAAGTACTTTTAGACACACAAAGGTACAAGTTCTTTATAATGACTTGGGGACACATTTTAGAACTTAACCACGAAGACAATCTTCTGTACTAATTTCTGAAAGATTCTGTATGGAATCTCAAGTCCAATATTATTAACTGCATTCCTTACCAACATGAAGGACATCTATTCAGGTCCACCTTCTGTATTTTAAGTAGAATGATTTTCAAGGTTTAATAACTCTCTCAGTAGGTTAGGTTAAAGATGATAACTTGCCTCTTAAAAACTCAAGTTTAGGATGATAGAGAAACTGGTTGAGATTCCATGTAGCTAGAAAATACCTTGTGTGTGTGTGTAAAGAGTGCAGGGCCAAGAGTTAATGAAACAGTGTGAGTATGTTTCAAGTTATTCATAAAAGATTTATTGCTATTATTGATACTTTAATAATGTTTTGGAGAGAACATGTTTTTGTTGTTGACACTGGGTCACTTGTTATGGTATGTATGTATGTATGTATAGTAGAATGCACAAGTAGTATGTACAAGTTTTTTGATTTATGCCTATAATTTCAATATTCAGTTATAAATATATATCATTTATTTGCTAATAAAATGAAGTTACATGGATAGTGATAATATGCTCTGATGCATGAAGTTATTATGCTGCTATACATATATGTTTATGTTTTGTGTACTTATATTTTGTGGATATATTTAATAGCTTTGAAGACTTCATAAAAAAGATAAAAACTAAATACTTCTTCAACATATTAACAGCATATGTCAGAAAATAAGACACTGGAAGATTAAACTGTCATAAAACAAAGAAAATACCATAAAACAAAAATACCAAGAACTGTATGATTATAATTTTAAAAAATTTTTCCAAAAGAAGCAATTTTTCTTTAGTTCAATGATTACGTTAAATATTTAGAGCAAGTGCTTCATAAATTCTGATTGCAAGTTTTATTTCCTCTTCTGTAATATGAAATCAGGAGGGCCTACAAGAGCCATCCCACATTGAAGGTCAGGAAGGGCGGCAGTGAGGAGATACCCCTCATCCAAGGTAAGGAGCAGCAGCTGTGCTTTGCTGGAGCAGCCGTGAAGAGATACCCCACACCCAAGGTAAGAGAAACCTAAGTAAGATGGTAGGTGTTGCAAGAGGGCATCAGAGGACAGACACACTGAAACCATACTCACAGAAAACTAGTCAATCTAATCACACTAGGACCACAGCCTTGTCTAACTCAATAAAACTAAGCCATGCCCAAGGGGCAACCCAAGATGGGCGGGTCATGGTGGAGAGATCTGACAGAATGTGGTCCATTGGATAAGGGAATAGCAAACCACTTCAGTATTCTTGCCTTGAGAACCCCATGAACAGTATGAAAAGGCAAAATGATAGGATACTGAAAGAGCAACTCCCCAGGTAAGTAGGTGCCCTATATGCTACTTGAGATCGGTGGAGAAATAACTCCAGAAAGAATGAAGGGATGGAGCCAAAGCAAAAACAATACCCAGCTGTGGATGTGACTGGTGATAGAAGCAAGGTCCGATGCTGTAAAGAGCAATATTGCATAAGAACCTGGAATGTCAGGTCCATGAATCAAGGCAAATTGGAAGTGGTCAAACAAGAGATGGCAAGAGTGAATGTCCACATTCTAGGAATCAGCAAACTAAAATGGACTGGATGGGTGAATTTAACTCAGATGACCATTATATCTACTACTGCAGGCAGGAATCCCTCAGAAGAAATGTAGTGGCCATCATGGTCAACAAAAGAGTCCAAAATGCAGTACTTGTATGCAATCTCAAAAATGACAGAATGATCTCTGTTCGTTTCCAAGGCAAACCATTCAATATCACAGTAATCCAAGTCTATGCCCCAACCAGTAACGCTGAAGAAGCTGAAGTTGAACAGTTCTATGAAGACCTACAAGACCTTTTAGAACTAACACCCAAAAAAGATGTCCTTTTCATTATAGGGGACTGGAATGCAAAAGTAGGAAGTCAAGAAACACCAGGAGTAACAGGCAAATTTGGCCTTGGAATATGGAATGAAGCAGGGCAAAGACTAATAGAGTTTTGCCAAGAAAATGAACTGGTCATAACAAACACCCTCTTATAACAACCCAAGAGAAGACTCTACACGTGGACATCACCAGATGGTCAACACCGAAATCAGATTGATTATATTCTTTGCAACCAAAGATGGAGAAGCTCTATACAGTCAACAAAAACAAGACCAGGAGCTGACTGTGGCTCAGATCAGGAACTCGTTATTACCAAATTCAGACTTAAATCGAAGAAAGTAGGGGAAACCACTAGACCATTCAGGTATGACCTAAATCAAATCCCTTATGATTATACAGTGGAAGTGAGAAATAGATTTAAGGGCCTAGATCTGATAGATAGAGTGCCTGATGAACTATGGAATGAGGTTCCTGACATTGTACAGGGATCAAGACCATTCCCATGGAAAAGAAATGCAAAAAAGCAAAATGTCTGTCTGGGGAGGGCTTACAAATAGCTGTGAAAGAAGAGAAGTGAAAAGCAAAGGAGAAAAGGAAAGATATAAGCATCTGAATGCAGAGTTCCAAAGAATAGCAAGAAGAGATAAAGCCTTCCTCAGCGATCAATGCAAAGACATAGAGGAAAACAACAGAATGGGAAAGACTAGAGATCTCTTCACGAAAATTAGAGATACAAAGGGAACATTTCATGCAAAGATGGGCTTGATACAGGACAGAAATGGTATGGACCTAACAGAAGCAGAAGATATTAAGAAGAGATGGCAAGAATACACAGAAGAACTGTACAAAAAAGATCTTCACAACTCAGATAATCATGATGGTGTGATCACTGACCTAGAGCCAGACATCCTGGAATGTGAAGTCAAGTGGGCCTTAGAAAGCATCACTACGAACAAAGCTAGTGGAGGTGATGGAATTCCAGTGGAGCTATTCCAAATCCTGAAAGATGATGCTGTGAAAGTGCTGCACTCAATATGCCAGCAAATTTGGAAAACTCAGTAGTGGCCACAGGACTGGAAAAGTTCAGTTTTCATTCCAATCCCAAAGAAAGGCAATGCCAAAGAATGCTCAAACTACTGCACAATTGCACTCATCTCACACACTAGTAAAGTAATGCTCAAAATGCTCCAAGCCGGGCTTCAGCAATACATCAACCGTGAACTTCCTGATGTTCAAGCTGGTTTTAGAAAAGGCAGAGGAACCAGAGATCAAATTGCCAACATCCGCTGGATCAAGGGAAAAGCAAGCGAGTTCCAGAAAAACATCTATTTCTGCTTTATTGACTGTGCCAAAGCCTTTGACTGTGTTGATCACAATAAACTGTGGGAAATTCTGAAAGATATGGGAATACCAGACCACCTGACTTGCCTCTTGAGAAATCTGTATGCAGGTCAGGAAGCAACAGTTAGAACTGGACATGGAACAACAGACTGGTTCCAAATAGGAAAAGGAGTACGTCAAGGCTGTATATTGTCACCTTGCTTATTTAACTTATATGCAGAGTACATCATGAGAAACGCTGGACTGGAAGAAACACAAGCTGGAATCAAGATTGCTGGGAGAAATCTCAATAACCTCAGATATGCAGATGATACCACCCTTATGGCAGAAAGTGAAGAGGAACTCAAAAGCCTCTTGATGAAAATGAAAGTGGGGAGTGTAAAAGTTGGCTTAAAGCTCAACATTCAGAAAACGAAGATCATGGCATCTGGTCCCATCACTTCATGACAAATAGATGGGGAAACAGTGGAAACAGCATCAGACTTTATTTTGGGGGGCTCATGAAATTAAAAGATGCTTACTCCTAGGAAGGAAAGTTATGACCAACCTAGATAGCATATTCAAAGCAGAGACATTACTTTGCCAACAAAGGTCCGTCTAGTCAAGGCTATGGTTTTTCCAGTGGTCATGTATGGATGTGAGAGTTGGACTGTGAAGAAGGCTGAGCACCGAAGAATTGATGCTTTTGAACTGTGGTGTTGAAGAAGACTCTTGAGAGTCCCTTGTACTGCAAGGAGATCCAACCAGTCCATCCTGAAGAAGGTCAGCCCTGGGATTTCTTTGGTAGGACTGATGCTAAAGCTGAAACTCCAGTACTTTGGCCACCTCATGTGAAGAGTTGTCTCATTGGAAAAGACTCTGATGCTGGGAGGGATTGAGGGCAGTAGGAGAAGGGGACGACAGAGGATGAGATGGCTGGATGGCATCACTGACTCGATGGATGTGAGTCTGAGTGAATTCCAGGAGCTGGTGATGGACAGAGAGGCCTGGCATGCTACGATGCATGGGGTCGCAAAGAATCGGACATGACTGAGCGACTGAACTGAACTGAACTGAACTGATATGAAGTCAAAATAATTGTTCCTTAATTATTTTATATAATTGAATTCTACTTTTTAAAATTCTGTTATTTTTGTGTATGATATTTATGAAAAAACAACTACTCAAATTAGAGCAGTCTAGATTTTTCTTAAAAATATCAGGCTATGAAGAAACAAAAATTATATTTAGGATGCAAATATCTATAGTATTAGGTGTGCTCTTCCCTAGGCAATCCACACACATTGTATTTTTACAATAATATGCTTAGTAAGCATTCAAAAATAGTTTGAAAAATTTTCAGTATTTTGACAATTTTTGGAAGGATTACATATCTTACTAGGGAAACTCCATTACAAAGGAGTAGTAAAAAGTATTCAGTAGGCAGAGTTTGGGGGATGAATCTGAATTGAATCCTGGCCTCTCCTTTTTCTAACTGAATTGGGACAAGTTACTTGACCTTTCCAAATCTCAGTTGCTTCACCTGGAAAATGAATTATACAGTAAAATATGTAAATTTTGCAGACCATTTCTTGGCCCATAGCAGGCACTTGGAAACTGGTAGTATTATTCTTGAAATTGAGGGAAAAGAATATCCTTTTGCAGTTTACAGATATATCCTTTAAAAGTACATATCAATAGATGGGTATAATAGAAAGATGTTGAAATTTCTCATTAGCTAATCTGAAGCAATTTTTTTTTCCAGAGGTAATAAAGATACTTGAACATGATAGTTAATATTTTAAGAGTTGTCCATTGTCACCTAAGTAAAATTTATATTTTTAGTATTTCTATGATGGTGAAATAGGAAGTACGTCTTAAAATATAAGTAAAATACAAATATGAACATATCATTCTGCATTTGTAGGAATTTTTCCAACCTCACAATAACTTCAGAAACTACAAATTAAGATCTTTTCTTGAGAAAGTCATTGTTATTTATTTATGGAGCTAAAATACAGCCAGAATTGTGATATCTAGAAGTCAACCCTGAAAAAAACTTTCTACATTTATATTTTATGATAGCATTCTGGCTATTAGAGGAAAATATACTATTATGAAAAATATTTATCTATAAAGCTTCATACAGTGATGCAGTTTACATTAGATTTTTATGGAGTAGTGCAAATACAAAGTATTCATCAAAACACCTCAGCAAGAGTTAGGCATCTGCTTGCCTAAGGGTTAGTGTTAGGTGATGCAGTTATAATCTACATCAAGGCAGTGCTGGCAGATCAGGTCCCACTCCTGTGGATGGCATTATCTTTTCCTCCTTTGGGTTTCAGGGGAAATAAGAAATGAGGCAAAAGCACTTTTTAGCCTACCCCATGGACTGCAGACTTCAAGGCTCCTCCATCCATGGGACTTTCCAGGCAGGAGTACTGGAGTGGGGTGCCATTGCCTTCTCCGATTCTGCACATAGTGGATCCTAATTATGTCATCCTTGACTTGTATCATTTAGTAACCATATACATTACAAAGAACAGAGACTGAACTTTAAAAATGATTTTAAAGTGTGTAGTATGTTGGTAGAAATTGATTAATCCTTATTTAACTCCTTGGAAGGAAGGTTATGACCAACCTAGATAGCATATTAAAAAGCAGAGACATTACTTTGCCAACAAAGGTCCGTCTAGTCAAGGCTATGGTTTTCCCAGTGGTCATGTATGGATGTGAGAGTTGGACTGTGAAGAAAGCTGAGCGCCGAAGAATTGATGCTTTTGAACTGTGGTGTTGGAGAAGACTCTTGACAGTCCCTTGGACTGCAAGGAGATCCAACCAGTCCATTCTAAAGGAGATCAGTCCTGGGTCTTCATTGGAAGGACTGATGCTGAAGCTGAAACTCCAATACTTTGGCTACCCCATGCAAAGAGTTGACTCATTGGAAAAGACTGTGATGCTGGGAGGGATTGGGGGCAGGAGGAGAAGGGGACGACAGAGGATGAGATGGCTGGATGGCATCACTGACTCGATGGATGTGAGTTTGTGTAAACCCTGGGAGCTGATGATGAACAAGAAGGCCTGGCGTGCTGTGATTCATGGGGTCGCAAAGAGTGAGACACGACTGAGCAACTGAACTGAACTGAAAACTGGGAAATCAAACTGACAACACAGTTTTTACAGCCACCCCCTCCCCACCCATGAACTCCATGGTTCATGGAGTTCTGTCAAAACTTACTTTGCTCTTTGATTCAGCAGCTAAGTAAATGCATTCCTTTCCCTAGACTGGTTGGAAAAGGTTTAAACGATGATCTGTCCTGAAGACCTGATCTATGCAGGAAGGGTTTACATGTTGTTTTATGACTTTGCTACCATAGATTACAAAAAAATTTTTTTTCAGTTTGTCTATAATACCGAGGTCAAAGCATTTCTAGTCCATTGATTTTATAACAGTAGTGCAAGGAACTATTGTATGACAAGCAAAAAAGATGCATAGGATAAAAGGGTGAATAGTACAATTGTGTAACCCGATTACCTATCGAAGTGTGAATGTAAACCAAATACAAAGCACATGCTTTTAATAATAATACTTTATGACCCTTTGCTCAAGGTTTCCTTTCCTCCCTCTAATCATTGAATAGTTATTATTGACAAATGGCAACTAAAAAAAGAAAAGAAAAGCAGTTGTCTTTAACGGCAGATCTGTTATATTTTTCAAACTGTTGTGGCCTCATTTCAAGGAAGATGATTAATAGAGTCTTCTTCTTATTACTGAAACTTCTTATGAAACAAAGGGCATTTCAGAGTTGAAATAGGATGTAACAAGAGCAATTTAGAGATGAAATAAGATATAACAATAAATGCTTACATATTTTTCAAACATTTGTCATGTGTTATCAAATAAATACGACAAATTAAAATCTTATTTTTCACTTTAGTCAAGTTTAAAGTTTTCTAAAGAAAAAATCTGTCATAACCAAAAATCTCTTTGTCATGAGATGGATAATAAAATAGTTTGTTTTCTTAACAAACTCTTAGGTCATTATTAGTTACCATGTGAAATTGCTAAAAAGAAAGACACTCTATGTCATTAGACTATCCATTGCAATGGAATATATAGTATTCATAATTAGAGATGTATGTGATTTTATATGTAGCACAGATTTGCTTGTAGAGTGCTTACTTTTCTTAATATTATATGTAAATAAAATGTATTTACATAGTATTATAGGTAAATAAAAATGATAGTAATAATTGTTTTGAGTACCTTTGTCTTTATTGCATTAAGGTTTTCCAACATGATTGTTCTTTTATTTCATTCCAATTTATGTGCCTTTCTCTACTGGTTCCTTTCTCTCTGTCCTTCCCTGGGATATGTTTGCCTGCTACAGGTATTTTAACAGTGAGTCAGAAGTAAGGGCCTGAAGATCCCAATTTAATCTCCATGTTTCTAGTCTCATCTTTCATCTCCATCTTCTGGCTGACCTCTAAATCAAAAGTAAATTTTCTCTCAATTTGTCCCACCCTCTCGGCACTGACATATATACACTACCACGTATAGAATAAATTGCTAGTGGGAAGCTGTAGTTTAGCACAGAGAGTTCAGCTTGGTGCTCTGGGATGACTTGGAGGGGTAGGGTGGGGAGGGGGTGGGAGGGAGGTCCAAGAGGGAGGGGATATATGCATGTATAGCTGATTCACTTTGCTGTACATCAGAAACTAACACAACATTGTAAAGCAATTATACTCCGATTAAAAAAAAACTTTTTCTTGCTACTTTTTCCACTTCCACTCTGACGGTGCTTAGGTAACACCTATTTCCATTAGTATTAATAATTTACCAATTCTCCCACACTACTTGTATTTCAAAGCTTTATTAAAATCTCTTGTGTCATTTCATTTTCTCTTTGTCCTTGTGGGTTTACACCTTTTTTATTTCATCGCTCTCCCTTTATGAGCTTTTGAGGAGACGTAATCATTTTTGTAGTAAATCTGCCACACTTACCTGATTTCTATTAGAACTTTGGGGCAACTAATTTAACTGCAAAACACTTCATGCTTCTCAGATCCTAAGTATTTAATAATATCTCTGAACCTGTATATAAATGTGAATTAGCAAGATTCTAGGGCTAGACTTGGAGCAGAAAGATGAAGAATGGTGTGCTGTACTCCTTGCTATCAAGAGACCATTCAGCGGTATTTTAATGATTGGTCTGACCTTGTGAATACCTTACAGGCACTCAGGTCACACACTCATCTATTTACCTCCTGTCTGTAGGTTATCATTGGGATAATTTCTGCCTACTAATGAGACTGGAAAGGCATCTTCAAATAAATTAGCTGAAGATAGGGGCAATTATATTTTCAGTTTAGTTTTATAACCTAAGGAAGCCTTACTGAAAAAGCAAGTATACTTATTTTGAGTAAATCTATTTTGCTAAAAAACAAAAAGAATGAGTGTACTAGCCATTTAAAGAAAGAAAAAGTGAGGTGCCTATCTTCTTGGTTGTTTGTGTGTTTCTTTACCTTTAAAGGGCAGATAAGATCAGAAGTGAAATAGAATGGCTGCTTTTGTTATGACAGTAATGAGCTAAAATGGGACTAGATAAAAAAGACTGTAGGTATGGGGTCACAGAGCGGTGAGACTTCATGAATTTATTCATTGAAATGTGGCCGTGTCCCCATAAAATAAGATGTCATCATTACAAGTGTGGGTTGCTTTGTTGCACAGTACTGCTATCTTACTGCTATGATGGAGTCATCCAACACTGGTTTCTATATTTAATGAAAATAGAAAAATTATTAAAATTTCAAAGAGAAAAAGCACAGGGTCACTGCTTAGAAGAGTTAGCATTTTGCTATTTGATAACATTGTAATAATAAAAATGTATGTTTCTGAAAAAGAAATATGAAATGAGATCTTTTTTGTGGATAAAATGTTAAATTGAGTTATTCCAAGAGAAACAAATGAGATGTATGTTCTAAATCTGAAGAGAATTATGTTCAGTGGAACTTTAAGTCTGTCTGTTTCAGACAGAAATACTTCTAAAAGTGACATTTTTTTGATGTCTTGAGGTATATGCTATTTTTATTAATCCATTCATTCCTTTGGCAATCTCTAGCACCTTCCGTTTCTTATTTTCCACAGTTCGACCTCATAGTTCACCAATGAAAACAGTAATTACTGCTAAAATTTTTTAAAAACACAGATTGGAAATGCATTAAAATTAATTTTTATAAATACTCTAAAAAAAAAAAACCACACACACAATACATTTGAAGTCTATTACGATGTTAAAGTGAAAGTGAAATTGTTCAGTCGTGTCCAACTCTTTGCAAATCCATGGACTGTAGTCTGCCAGACTCCTCTGTCCATGGGATTCTCAGGGAAGAATACTGGAGTGGGTTGCCATTTCCTTCTCCAGGGGATCTTCCCGACCCAGGGATTGAACCCTGGTTTTCTGCACTGCAGGCAGATTCTTTACCATCTGAGCCACCAGAGAAGTCATTATGATGTTAGAATACCCTTCTTTCTGTGGCTTTACTCTATTCCTCTGAAAAGATATTATTTAGACTTTCTCTTCTACTTTTAACTTATAATATTTCCCATGAGACAGAACTAAAGTACAAACGTGTTTTTGAAATACATAGGAACACTGTAAAAACTATATATTCTATTGTATTTCTTTAAAAATATATGTACATAATTTGTGTTATGCCTATTTAAATCATATAGGAAAGTACAGGGAATTATTTAATAAATATTTATAAACACATTTTCTTTAGGCAATCAAACAAAAGTACAGATGTAGTCAAAGCCTACTTACTGTCATGTCCTAATATAATTTTCCTATATAACTCCACAGAAATAATGAAGAATCTGATGTTGCTTGTATTCTGGTTGACAGTACTTTAAAAGATATAACTACTTCTTATCTTTTTCCTATTTATTTTCTATTTTAATAAATGCTATTCTTATCTTTATTACATATTTAGTTTTTTTCAGGTGTATTCTATTAGTTTTATTTTTATTGGTTGGTTAGTTTTTTAACTTTCTAATAATTAATCTATTTATTTTCAATATTTACTAAAAACACATTTAAAACAAACAAACAAAAAAGAATTGCCACTTTCACCATTACTATTCAACAATGTATCCGCTGTTCAACCAAAGCAATAACACAAGAAAAAGGAAATAAAAGGCACTCAAATTGGATAGTAAACTCTTTTGATTGATTGTCTTTAAATGCCCTTATCTCCTTTTAAAAGATGGCTTAACTGAGTATAGAAATATAATTTAAAATCTTTCCTTTGAGCTTTCAAAATATATTGGCCTTATTGTTACTATGAAGAAATCTGTTGTCAATCTAATTGTCCATCTAGAAATCTTTACCCTTTAAACATAGTTAATGAGTTTTCCCTTACTATAGTTTGCTAGTTTCACTAGGGTGAGTCTAGGTAAGAAAAAAAAATCTTAATGCTCAAAAATCATGATATATTTTCAATATGAAAACAGAGTTCTGGAAAATTTTTAGCTACTATCCCTTGAGTTTTACTTTTCTGCCATCTCTCCATTGTATTTTGAAGTATTTCAAATTACTCTTTCTTTATTAACTCTTCAATGTTTCTTAGATCTTTGTCTCTGCTTTTTGCTAGGTTCATTTCTCTATTGGCTCTTTCAAGTCATTGTTCTTTTTACTCTGTGGAAACTCTACTTCATTACAGAGTTAATTTTCTTTATAAATTATTTTCAATTTCAGTGACAATCTTTAAAATTATATATTTTAAATGTATGTTTTGTCTTATTTTGTTTTGCTTTTCAGGACTCAGTATCTCAGTATTAGCAGCTTCATTTCTAAGCATTTTTTTTTTTTTTTTTTTTTTTGCTACTTGGAACTAAGTGTTTTGAGCATGATAAAGGTTTTTAATGTTTTTTCTTTTGTACTTTATGCATCATTTTTATTAGTTCAGGTGAAGGAACAGCACTTTCAAAGTGTGAATGTATAATACAATCTTTACTAGAAGTGTGAACAATTTTTTTTTTAAGATATTGTATACGGAGACATAAAAAAAGGTGAAACTATGGAAAGTTTTAAAAAATTCAGTAAAATTTTCAGATTTTTTTTCTTTTGAGACAATAAACATTGTTTAATTTATTAAACACTTTGATAAACAATTGTTTACTAGTGTATCATGTATATTAGGTTGTAATGCCATGAACTTCTTGGCTCAGTTTTTCATAACATTTTATAAACATAATATATTTAGAAAATTAGTGGAGATAATGATCACTGTTAGGTAAAAAGTCCTTGTGAACTGCAGACTTTCCTTGGTTACTCTCCACAGGTGACATTTCTGCTTGGAGGACACAGAACAAAGGCTCATGTATTTCTTTTGGCTGTGAAGTGACTGACTCTACTAAACGTTGTGATCAACATGTATTCTCCTTTTGCTAGAAGTACTGGGTCAATAGTTATGATTTAGAACAGATTATGAACTACTAAGTGAAGATTGCTTTTTTTATTCTTCTTTCTCTATGAGTGAAACTTTGTACATGTAACACTAAATTTTGTTTCAAATCATAAATGATGATTTATTTAGTTATGCATGTAAAATTCTAAGCAATTTCAACTCCATTATAAAGTTATTTGAAAAAATACAACATTGATGAATATGATATTGTCAAGTACTCTTATCTATATATTAGAATTTCAAGATAAATAGCACTAAAAATATCCAGTGTCTTATTTACAGATTTTACAGCCACATAGTCAAACCATGATTTCTGGAACAATGCTCCAGCATTGTGAGAAGAATGTGGGAGAATGAGAGAAAATGTGACTTTCCTCTGTGAATCAGCTGGATCCAGACTTCAAGTAATTTAATCTTCCCTATTTTCTCACATTTTCCATTATGGTCTTTCTCAAAGAACTATTGATGTTGTCAATCTTTCCACTAAAATTGTATAAGAAAGACTTGCTTTTCTTAATCAACTGGGGGTGGGGGGGAATAAGAATCTTTGCTTTTATCACACATGGAAGCATTTACTGTTCAGCTAGCTGACACTGAGAGGTCGATTTCTCAAAAGATTTAGTCAAATGCTCCCAGAATGAAGACTCTTGTACACCAGCATGCAAGAAAGGAGGATACTTGATACTACATTAGTGTTCTTTTGATTTTTATTACTCCCACTCAAAAATACCTCACAGAATTTGAAAATCCACTAGAAACTCATTCAAAGGGATACTTTAAGATGAATTCACAAGGAAGGCAAAAGCTTCTGCATGAAGTAAAAAGAGAAACATATTCTTTGTTATCTTTTCTGACAGAATGATTCAAATCCAGGGTAAGAATGACCAAATGGGAATTGTTTTTGGTGGCAAATTAATTAAAGTCACTTCTAATAGTTCACTTTCATGATACACTTCATATATGGCTTAATGGGCCTAAAACAGTTTCTTTCTGGAAAATTTTTTTCTGAGGCATTCTGGACTATATAATAAAATGGAAGTAATTATGGCTACATTTTAAAATGAGCTCTCTTTAGACAAAGCTTTCCACATGAAGATTACTCAGTAAAGTGACATCTGTTTCAGATAGAGGTCTTTAAGCATCAGTCCTCAACAGCTACATGGATAATAAGCAAACTCAAAGACCTCCAGGTTTCTGATTGCCTGCCACAACTGGCTTCAGGCAAAATGACTGTTCTTCATATTTTGCAGAACGCATCCTATTTAGCTAAAAGTCAAATGCTACTGAAAATCAGTTTCAATTGGGGTACCCATCCGATGTTATGAAAAGGAAAAGATCTTTTCAGTCAGAATAAATGTTTCTCAAATATCTAAAGTCATCCAAAATAAAGATTTGTTCTGAGCCAGTGGCCCACACTGGTGGTAGATGTGGATGGTTATCACTGTGCTTGCTTCTCAGTTTGTATACTTCAAAGCAACCAGAGGACTGGACTCCTGGGATTTTTAAATGATGCCATACAACATGGACAGAAGTTCCTTAAGGTCAAAGGAACTGTTTTGTTTACATGCTCAGTGTCTTTTTAAGTGTTCTACACTAAACTGAATGAATTATAATTACCTGGTTTTCTTGAAGTACCATGTCTTTTAGAAAAATTCTATAGTTCTGTTACCTATGTATGTATGTATGTGACTCTATGAATGGTAAAGGGGGGATTCTTCTTCTTATTAGATAAGCTAGTAAGATTAATCTCTTTCTTTTACAGTTTTCTTCCTCTCCCTAATGGCACTCATCACTATCTTTATCTGTCCCACTCCCATCAGGAATTCAAGCTTCATACAGGCCTAGGTTTTGTTTGTTTGATATATCCCCAGAGTCTAGACAAATTGTGCACAGCTTATAGTTGACATTCAATAAACAGTCATTGAGTAAATAAATTAGCAACCATCCCACAATTTTGGAGGGGTTGTCAGTAGGTCAGTTGAAAGGATCCTGAGGAGCAGAGGCACAGATGAACAGGAAGACCTCAATAAGTATTAACAGTTATTAGTGTCAGGTGTTTATGACCCTCACTTTTGCTGATAAAAGATCACTTAAGAATCTTAATCTCAAAAAGATATAAGGGGGATATATTCTACCTAATAAAAATTATAATGGAAAATATGCTCAAATGTTATTTCTTTCAGAAGGGTCCATTTATTTTTATCAAATATTTGAAGTCCTTGAAAGAAAACAATTATTGTACCATCTCAGTTACAAGCAACAAGAAGATACACAGATGGATAGCTATGCATTTTCATCCATGCAATGGCATATCTATATATTCCTATTAAAATATATGTCTATATATATATGTCTACATGTTATATGCATTTTCACCATTTATTTTAAAAATCTGGTTATTTTAAATGAATCCTTAAGAGAATGAGGAATACAATACTTACCTCAACTCATAGATTTACTTGGAGAAAGCTAATATGAAATCTTACCTAGTTGATTTGCTTGCATTTTATTTTACACTCTGCCTATAACTAGTGTTCCTTTTCATTTTAATCACTAAAGCAACAAGTTATTCTTTGATCTTTGGTCAATCATTTTAAGCCAACAATGAACATTTCCATTGTGTTTATTTAATCAAAATGTTTTTAAATACATTTTCTTCACTTTGGGATAAAGTAATTTGATATCTGATTCCTCTGCCTTTTCTAAAACCAGCTTGAACATCTGGAAGTTCATGGTTCACATATTGTTGAAGCCTGGCTTGGAGAATTTTGAACATTATTTTACTAGCATGTGAGATGAGTACAATTGTGTGGTAGTTTGAGCATTCTTTGGCATTGCCTTTCTTTGGGATTGGAATGAAAACTGACCTTTTCCAGTCCTGTGGCCACTGGTGAGTTTTCCAAACTTGCTGGCATATTGAGTGCAGCACTTTTGCAGCATCATCTTTTAGGATTTGAAATAGCTCAACTGGAATTCCATCACCTTCACTAGCTTTATTCATAGTGATGCTTCCGAAGGCCCACTTGAGTTTGCACTGCAAGATGTCTGACTCTAGGTGAGTGATCACACCATCATAACTCTCTGGGTCATTAAGATCTTTTTTGTATAGTTCTTCTGTTGCCACCTCTTCTTAATATCTTCTGCTACTGTTAGGTCTATACCATTTCTGTCCTTTATTGAGCTCATCTTTGCATGAAATGTTCCCTTGGTATCTCTAATTTTCTTGAAGAGATCTCTAGACTTTCCCATTCTATTGTTTTCCTCTATTTCTTTGCATTGATCACTGAGGAAGGCTTTCTTTAGTAGATGATGTCAATAGTGAGTATTGCTATTGAGCAATACTAGCACTAGCACTTTGAGATAAGACTTGCTTTGCATTTCACCTATAAAACCAAATATTTTTTTGTTTTAATTTTAGCCATTCTGGAGATTGTGTAGTGATAAGTTGTTGTTCAGTCGCTAAGTCGTGTTTGACTCTTTGCAACCCCACGCACTGAAGCATGCTAGGCTTCCCTGTCCTTCACCATCTCCCGGAGGTTGCTCAGATAATGTCCATTGAGTTGGTGATGCTATCTAACCACTCATCCTCTGCTGCTCCCTTCTTCTTTTGTCTTCAGCCTTTCCCAGTATCAGGGTCTTCTCCAATGAGTCAGCTGCTCATATCAGGTGGGCAAAGTACTGAAGCTCCAGCTTCAACATCAATCCTTCCAGTGAATATTCAGAGTTGATTTTCTTTAGTATTGACTGGTTTGATCTCATTGCAATCCAAGGGACTCTCAAGAGTCTTCTCCAACACCACAGTTCAAAAGCATCAATTATTTGGCACTCAGGGCTTCTCTGGTGGCTCAGACAGTAAAGCATCTGCCTGCAGTGCGGGAGACCCGGGTTCAATCCCTGGGTTGGGAAGATCCCCTGGAGAAGGAAATAGCAACCCACTCCAGTACTCTTGCCTGCAAAATTCCGTGGACTGAGGAGCTTGGTGGGCTACAGTCCATGGGGTCACAAAGAGTCAGACATGACTGAGCGACTTCACTTTCACTTTCAGCCTTCTTTATGGTCTCACATCTGTATATGACTACTGGAAAAACCATAGTTTTGACTATATAGACCTTTGGTGGCAAAGTGATGTCTCTGCTTTTTAACATGCTGTCTAGGTTTGTCATAGCTTTCCTTCCAAGGAGCAAGTGTTTTTCATTTCAAGACTGCAGCCACCATCCACAGTGATTTTGGAGCTCAAGAAAATAAAATCTATCACTCTTTCTAATTTTCTTTTTTGTTTTCCATGAAGTGATGGGACTGGATACCATGATCTTAGATTTTTAAATGTTGAGTTTTAGCCAGCTTTTTCACTCCTGTCTGTCACCCTCATCAAGGGGCTCTTTAGTTCCTCTTTGCTTCCTGCCATAAGGGTGGTGTCATCTGCATATCGGAGGTTATTGGTATTTCTCCTAGCAATCTTGATTCCAGCTTGTGATTCATCCAGCCTGGCATTTTGTGTGATGTATAGTGATATATAATCATTTTATTTTCCATTTCCTGAGGAATGATGAAAATGATCACTTCTCTATTTGCTTCATGGCCATTTGTACATAATCTTTGTATACATCAGTTTATATTTTGCTTAGTTTCAATTGGCTGTCTACCTTTTTCTTATTGTTTTATAGCAGCTTTTATTATATACTTTGATACAAATTCTGCATGAAATGTATGTTGACAAATTTTCTCCCACTTTGTCTTAGCTTTAACTTTCTTAATGATGTGTTGATAAAAAAGGTTATTTTTTCTTAATTGAGATATAGCTGACTTACAATATTAAATTAGTTTCAAGTGTACAACACAGTGGCACAAAATTTTTATGGATTATACTCCATTTATAGTTATTATAAAATACTGTTTATATTCCTGTGCTATACAATATACCCCTGTAGCTTTTGATTTTCTACACAGTAGTTTGTACTTCTTATTTCCCTACCCTTATCTGGCCCCTCCCACCTTCCCCGGTAACCACTTACTTGTTCTCTACATCTCTGAGTCTGCTTCTTTTTTTGTTATGTTTCATTAGTTTGTTTTCTTTTTTAGATTCAAGATATAAGTGATAATATAGAGTATTTCTCTTTCTCTGTCTGACTTATTTCACTAAGTATAATACCCTTCAGGTCCATCCATGGTAAAATCTCATTCTTTTTTTTTTTAATAGCTGAGTATTATCCCATTGTATGTATGTATATAGATCTATAGATCTATCTATCTATCTATATATATATATACCCGATCTTCTGCATTCTTTCATCAGTTGATGAGCACTTTAGTTGCTTCCATATCTTGGCTATTATAAATAATGTTGCTATGAATATTAAAGAGCATGTATCTTTTCAAATTAGTGTTCTCATTTTCTCCAGATATATCTCCAGGAGTGGAATTGTTGGGTCATATGGTAGTTATATTTTTAGCTTTTTGAGAAAGCTCCAGTGTACCCTTTTAATTTACAGTAGTATAATAAAGATAATGTCTCCTTTCAGGAAAAAGTTTCAACAAGTTTGCTTTCAGCACATTATAAAATATTAGTTCTCTAAACTTGTAATTATTTGGCTAGTTTGCTTTCTGGAAATCCAATTAAATTTATTAGACTTTTTATTTTGTCACTCATGGGTCTCATATAATATTTTCTTATTTTGCTTCTTAACATATATTTAGTCTGTATATATTCTGATCCAACATGAAACTCATTAATACTCTTACTTGCTGAGTCTAATCTGCTGTAATCTATTTGTTGAATTCTTCATTTGTTGTTGACTCTTTGCTCTATTTCTGTGCATTTCTTTTTCAGATTTCATTTTGTCATGTATTTTCTTGAATATATTATTCACAACTATTTTAGCATCTAGAAATTTTAATATCCAGATAACCTGTGGGTCTTTTAAAAATATCTAATTTTCCTCTTGTCTATTATTTTTATTGAATATAGATTTTACTGAATGCTGAAAATTATGTATGGAATAACTCATCCTTGATCTTTAAATCTATAATAACATTTTTTTCTGATAAGGTTTTGAAGTTCCATTTTGACAATTAAATCATAATGGCCTGATATTATACAATTATGACTCCATCTTTCTTTAAGGATTCTTGAAGCCAAATAATATATATTTCAAATACCAGCATAATTCTATATTCAAAGAAACAGGAATAAAGGCATTTTCATGAAGAAAAATTGAGAGAATTTCTTGGTATTAGATTTCTTCTAAAAGAATTACTAAAGGAACTTTTTCAGACAGAAAGAAATCATAGCAGAAGCAAGCTTGGAATGTCAGGAATGATAATATTAAGCACTGGCAAAAATTTGCAGCAGCTAGAACTCCTGAACATTGCTGATGGGAGTGCAAAATGGTCCAGGTATTCTGGAAAAAGGGTTGGCAATTTCTTACAAAGTTAAACATATACATTCCATATGGTCCAGCAATACTACTCCTGGGTTATGTCCACAAAAAGACCTGTCCATGAATATTTACTGTAGCTTTATTCATAACTGCCAAGAGTTGGAAACAACCCAAATTTCCTTTGATGGGTGGATGGATTAACAAACTCTGATATATCTATATCTGCACAATGGAATGCCAATTAGAAATATAAAGAAGCAAGCTTCCCCTTTTCACCTTGATTGTTGTAGACTTTAAGCCCATTTATAGATATATTAAAATATCAAAACAGTTTTAAATTCACATTCTTTGTGAGTGACTGTAAAGGAAACTCAGGGAATTATTGTGGAGATGTTGAAGCTCTATAATGAAAATCTATCAAGACCAAGTAGCATGGTTTCTGCTATTGGACCTCATTTGTTGATGTCTAATTAAAAGAATCATTTGCATTTGTTAATGAATCTGTTTAGCTCCTAGTCAAATAATTATTGAACAAGCATGTGATTTAATTTTAATCTCAATTCTCCAGTGGCTCACTTTCTATGCCTACTTAAATATTACCCTTCAAAATGAGTGTTATTAATGTGGTTGGCACTTATGCCTTGCCTTTTCATCATTTATTTTATTGGTTTTTTTCTCCCCTTCTTATTTCACCCTGTTTCCAGCATTTATTTAGCACACTAACTCTGATGAGCTTATATTCTGGAAAGAAATGCATCAAATTCCACAGAGTCAAACCTTATTTTTCCAAACATTGGGTGAGCTCCCAGAAGACATTTAATGCTTCATAGTTTTATAGTTTAAGCAATAAAGGAGAGGAAACTAATTCTCTCTCCATTCTCATACCCTCCCTCAAAATATAATTGAGACAGAGCCTTCTGTACTCTTGCTGATTTGTTTTGACATCCATGAACAATCTTACTGAGATGCATTTTGTGTTCTTTCCTCTGCTATGTCCATTATTAATTTTTTATTAAACTTCCATTCCATATTATAAAGCATAAATAGGAAGTTATGCAACTATAAGGCCAAATCAACAACTATTCAAATGAGAAGCAAGGTAATTAATAACCAAGAGTGTAAAGTATTCCTGTGAATAAGCAGCTTTTATAAGAATATAAAGCTTCTCACTTTTAAATCATTTTATCTTCCTGATGTGGAAATTTTGTCTGAACAAATGTAAGGCTGTAATTTTCCATACCAGAAAAATCCATGTTACTGACCAAAAATGATCAGGAACATAGCAATATATTTTACCAGATTATTTCTGAAATCTGTTTTTCAAATTGCTATTAAGGGTGGAAAATGACTCACTTTTTTGATATTTATTGCCTTTGGGGGTTCAATTTGTATTTCTATGCAATTAATGGTTCATTATATAGAATAATCTTAATAAAATTATACATTTGGGTAAGGAATATGGCATGTGTCAATAATGAGTACACCAATAATGATTTTTACAGACTTTAGCTTGGGCTCTGCTACTACAAATTTTTCCCATTAATTTTATTTCACTCCATGAAAGTTGGAAAATACGCAGTGTAAAGCAAGATGCACAATTCACAGACCCAAGAAAAGAAAAAGCGTTTAAATTTCATTTTCATAATACTTTTGTATTACTATCGCTACTTCATTTTTCTCCCAGAATCAATTTATGATTACTTGGAGCAAACAAATGGAAATATTCAAATGATTAATTCTCTTCCTTAATTTGTAAGAACAAGAGAGAAATCACAGTAACCACATTTAAAATAAGAACTTTTAAAAGACAGCTCTAGATTATATGATTTTTATGGATTAATTTTGCCCTTTTTACCTTCTAGATTAACCACCTCCTGTAGAATTTGATTATAGTATCTGGAAAATGTCTTAGAAGTCACCAAGTACATCATGTTGCTATTTTCTTTTGTTGAGATGCTTCAAAGTACTAAAAAAGCAAGAGAAGTTAAATTAAATTTAGTAAATAGCATTTCAACAAAATAACTAAACTAAATAAATTATGTAATTTTAAAGGTTTTAAGTTACACACTTTTATAGTTTATTTTATATAAATATGATGCATGTTGATGGGGGAAATCTTGAAGATCCAGAAGAGGATAAAGAAGGGAAAATTATTTATTCTTTGCTATCCACACATAGTTCTGATTGTATATTGTTGCTTAATACTTCTGCTCTTTATATATTCATTTAATCAGTTGCTATTTACTGAGCACCTGATTTGTGCAAACACTGTTCTAGACAGTCAACCTTCTGATTTTGAAGCCTACATTGTGGCAGAAAGGAAACTAAAAATAAAAAAGGAACAACAAAAAATCTGATAATTATAATTATCAGAAACAAAACACACACACACACAACATGATAACATAAAGAAACCACGACAGGGAAAAGACAAAGGGTGTATAATTCAGCGAGTAGTCAAGAGAGGAGGATCTGACATTTGAAATATGGCCTGACTAATAAGATAGAACCATTCATGGGTTGCATTAAGAAACTATATAAACCCCTAAAGAGGGGATAAACTTAAATGTAATGGAAAAGAAAAATTAAAATGTCAGAATTTGTGGGAAATATTGAGCAAGGACTTCCCTGGTGGCTCAGACAGTAAAGAATCTGCCTACAATGCAGACCTGGGTTTGATCCCTGGGTTGGGAAGATCCCCTGGAGAAGGAAATGGCAACTCACTCTAGTTCTTTGCCTGGAGAATTCCATGGACAGAGGAGCCTGGTGGACTACAGTTCATTGGGTCACAAAGAATCAAACACCACTGAGCGACTAACGTTTTCACTTTCACTATTGAGCAAATATGAGTTTGATAATGAGGTGAAAATGGGAAAGCTGTTATGCCAGATTATGGAAGTCATGGTCAGAAGTTCAGTTCAGTTTAGTTCAGTTGCTCAGTCATGTCCAACTCTGAGAGACCATGGACTGCAGCATGCCAGGCTTCCCTGTCTATCACCAACTCCCAGGGCTTACTCACACTCATGCCCATGGAGTTGGTGATACCATCCAACTATCTCATCCTTTATCATCCCCTTCTCTTCTCACCTTCAATCTTTCCCAGCATCAGGGTCTTTTCAAATGAGTCAGCTCTTTGCATCAGGTGGCCAAAGTATTGGAGTTTCAGCTTCAGCATCAGTCCTTCCAATGAATATCCAGGACTGATTCCCTTTAGGATGGACTGGTTGGATCTCCTTGCCATCCAAGGGACTCTCAAGAGTCTTCTCCAACAGCACAGTTCAAAAGCATCAGTTCTTCAGGGCTCAGCTTTCTTTATAGTCCAACTCTCACATTCATATGTGATTACTGGAAAAACCATAGCTTTTACTAGATGGGCCTTTGTTGGCAAAGAAATGTCTCTGCTTTTTAATATGCTGTCTAGTTTTGTCATAGAGTTTCTTCCAAGGAGCAAGCATCTTTTAATTTCATGGCTGCAGTCACCATCTGTAGTGATTTTGGTTATAAGTTCAGATTTTATTAATTTTTTAAATTGTGGAAAGAACAGTTAACATGGGCTCTATCCTCTTAACAAAATTTTAAGAGTTTAATACATTACCGTGCTGTACAGTAGATCTCTAGAACTTATTCATCTCACGTCACTGAAACTTTATACCCACTGAACAGCAATTCTTCACTTCCCTCCATACCTGGCAACTAACATTCTACTCTGTTTCTATGAGTATGGCTATTTTAGATATGTTATATAAGTGGAATCAGGCAGTCTTTGTTTTCTGTGTCTGGCTTATTTCACTCAACATGTTTTCCAGGTTTATTACATTGTCGTATGTAGCAAGATTTCCTTCTTGTTATGACTAATATTCCACTGTATGTATATACCAAGTTTTCTTTATCCATTATTCTGTTGTTAGTCATTTAGGTTGTTTACATGTGTTGGCTATTGTGATAGTGTTACTGTGAACTGGGGAGTGCACTTATCTCTTAGAGATGTTGGTTTCAATTGTTGTGGGTACATACCCAGAAGTGGGATTGCTAGAAGATGATGCGGCTTACTTTTCATTTAAGTTAAAACAAAATCCAACCTCAACAATTTTTTAACTTACATAAAAGATAATTAAAATAATGTTTAAAGCAGAAGAGTGCTATGTTTGATTTTCTTTAAAAATAAGTAACCTCTAGGTGGAGAATGGAACATTGTGTGCTGGGAGAGGAGCAGAGGCAGAGAGTTGAAATGTGGGCTATGCTTTAGTCCAGATTAAAGAAGGAGTTGGCCTGGATTGGGAAAAATATATTTCCAGCATCATTGTAATGACTGCTGTTGCTACTGCTGCTGCTGCTGCTAAGTTGCTTCAGTGTGTCCGACTCTGCCACCCCAGAGACGGCAGCCCGCCAGGCTCCCCCGTCCCTGGGATTCTCCAGGCAAGAACACTGGAGTGGGTTGCCATTTCCTTCTCCAATGCAGGAAAAGTGAAAGTGAAGTCGCTCAGTCGTGTCCGACTGCTAGCAACCACATGGACTGCAGCCCACCAGGCTCCTCCACTCATGGGATTTTCCAGGCAAGAGTACTGGAGTGGGGTGCCATTGCCTTCTCCAATTGTCATGACTACATAGATGTAAATTATGTAAATGTGGCATCATTTATATGCAATCATTTGTGAAATGGTCTATGTGTAATTGTTCCTATGTTCCTAGATTTTAATTATTTACAGTCTATGGTGGTCATTCTTCAAGGTAAATAATTATGCATATCTATTTTACTTCCCTGAACAAATTTTTTTTAATGCAACTGCCAGATCAAAGAATTTCCACACTTTTAAAGATTTTGACACTTAGTTCCAACACTGTTCCATCACAACATTCATCAATGGTTCACAAAACTGCCATTTCTCAGAATGACCAACTAATCTTTTGATAAATATTTTTAAAATCTGTGGCATTTGCCAGAGGAAGAAGGTGATATCTGACTTGTAGTCTTCAAAAAATGTTTTCTTGATGCTATTGTGAATTTTTTTAAACAAGTATTTAGCCATTTTGTAAATTAGCTGTATATATATATAGTCTTCAACTATTTTTCCTCAGTAAGTTTTACCTTTATCATATTCATTAGTTAGAAATTTTTGTTGTTATTAACATTTCTATAAATATGAAAATATGCCTATACTTCAATTTTATTCATTCTAAGTATGGAGGTTTTCATATTTGTTGAATATTATAAAACTATGCATCAGTGATTTCCTCCTTATGACCTCCATGTTTGAATGAACACTTAATGTAATAAAAATTTGACTCCACTTTTTGGTGTTTGGGCTTCCCTGGTGGCTCAGACGGTAAAGAGTCTGCCTGCAATGCAGGAGACCAGGGTTCAATCCTTGGGTCAGAAAGATCCTCTGGAGAAGGAAATGGCAACCCACTCCAGTACTCTTGCCTGGAAAATGCCATGGACAGAGGAGCCTGGTACGGTCTATGGGGTCGCAAGAGTCGGACACGACTGAGCGACTTCACTTTCTTACTTTCTTTGGTGTTTGACTTCTGACAACTTTCAAGCTTCAGATCTCACTTCTCTCCTTCTGCTCCACATCTGGGCAAGCTGATAAGAAAGCCTGGGCACTCCCTCCTTTGGTGCCAGGCAGGGGAGACTTAAACCATGCAACCTCCTCCTCATCCATCGGAAAACTCATCTAAAGGCCACTCCTAACCACAAATCAAAACCCTACTCCAGTCTCCTTTCTTTGCTCTCGAGAGTTATTTTCAGAGCAGCCTTGGAAGCTTGTCCCACCCCTTCCCCAAAGCCTCATTATGTGAGTAAGAAAGGTTTTCATGTCCTCTTGGTATGTGTGTGGCATCATCTCTCCTGACATCTGAACTAGATCATAGCTGAGGTACTATTCTGTTTCTGCAGAGTAACCACAACACTAAGAAAGGACTGTTGCATCCGCAAGTCAGGTAATTACTTGCCAATATTTTCTTGCATTTCTTAAATATGTTTAAAAATTTAATTCCCTTAAAGATTAAATTATTTTAGGTTTTGATATAAGGTAGGGATGCCTATTTTTTTAAACATTAAGTCTGTTTAAATACTATTTTAGAAACTACTAGGAGGAAGACAGAGGAAGTAGAAGGAAGAATAACACTTACTTTAATATCCCTTTAGATTTTTAAAGACATGACCATTATTTTAAGAACTTTATGAAATTTTGGAAAAATCTTAAATATAATTCTGATGGTCACATTAATGTTGAAAACTTAATGGCAATGCAATTTGATCAAGTATTATCTTGTTATCTTATACAGTTAAAATGAAAACTGTTCAGATTAAAAGGAATCTTGGCAACATTAAATGTGGTGAACACATTCTTAATTTACAGCATTGCTAATAGAGTGAAGTTGAAGAGAAGTTCCAAGATTAAAAATGTGAAAGACAAATGACAATTTTCAAAGGCAATCAAGAAGGCTTTTATCTACTATGCCACTTCTGACCTAATGTGATTGGGTAGACATTTTTGATTGCTTGCTATGGGCCTGAAACTACACTATGTATTTTATTCAATTATCTCATTTAATACTTAGATCTTGGTAGAAAACAGTATATGTAAGAAATATATGTATATGTGAGAAAAAGTATATGCTCCCTCTTTACAGATGAGGAAACCAAAGCTTATAAAAATTACATAAATGGAATAAAGTCAGATTTGTAAGTTGTAGGAGTAGCTTAGAACTCAATTTATTCAAGTGGAGACATTCCAAAAATGTATTTCCTTGAAATTATTTCTGTGCATTTTCTCTGTAAAATCTATTATTTAGCTCAGGCAGCTAAAATGTTAGTCAGTCACATCCAACTCTTTGTGATCCCATGGACTGTAGCTCGCCAGGCTCCTCTGTCCATGGAATTCTCCATGCAAGAATGCTAGAGTGGGTAGCCATTCCCTTCTCTGGGGGATCTTCCTGACCCAGGGATTGAACCTGAGTCTCCCACATTGTAGGAAAATTCATTACCAACTGAGCTCCTAGGGAAGCCCTCAAGCAGCTAAAGGAAATGCCAATTAATGTCATCACTGGAGGTTATATTACTTTAATCTCTGAGTTTGAAGTATTATAATTTTAACCAATAAGTAAGTTTTTATAGAAATCAAGATTGTCCAATACTATCTTCTCATTTCTATTCTCAAAAATCTTTGTTTGGCAGAAACATGTTGAAGGTATTTGTTACAGGTACATAGGAAATTCCCAGGTGGCACTAGTGGTAAAGAACCTGCCTGCCAATGCAGGAGACAAAAGAGATGCCAGTTCAATCCCTGGGTAGAGAAGATCCCCTGGAGGAGGGCATGGCAACCTACTCCAGTATTCTGGCCTGGAGAATGGCATGGACAGAGAAGCCTGGCAGGCCACAGTCCATAGGGTGGCAAAGAGTCAGACACAACTGAAGTGACTTAGCATGCACACACGGGAACATATTGACTTCTCTTATAAAGAAAAGGAACCAATTGAAGAAAGGAAACAATTCAAGACAAATAAAAGTTATTTTCAAATATCAGCTATGCATCTGTTACTTGAAGAACAGATGTAAGCCTGGGCATACCTGAAATGGCTAGGTCTATGAATCAAAGTAAGCATGGAACAGGTCAGTCAAAAATCGTCAGATGAGATACCTAATGGTAACCCCCTGTTTTAAGTGCCACATCTTTTGTCATCATATGTCATTACATTTACTGTCACATATCACAGTGGTTACTTTAGACAAGTTTCCAAGCTTTGGTTTTCTACTTCATACTTTAATGAATGAATAAATTTCCTAGACATCAATGTGATCCTTTAACTAGTATCCAATGAGAAGTATATCATCTACAAATGCATTATTTGGCATTTTATTGCCCGAAAAAATATCTCATGTATATAGTTAGTCAACTTCAAACAGGATTCTCAATGATTTCTTTATTTTCTTATCCGAAAATGAAATTACAAAAGAAAATGTGTGTATGTATTTAACACCTTATTTCAAGTACACTCAAGATAAGAATTATTTTTTTTCAGATAAGTGTTCACAGTAATACATTTTCTGAACTAGAAAAGAGAAATGTATCTCACCCTATTAAGAGGTTCTGTTTATTTATTTATTGTAGGTTAGTCTGACCGGTAGGCTTTCCTGGTCTCAGCAGGGAAGCTCATTCATATACCAAAGGAATCTGATGGGATTGACTAATCTATTAATTAAAAAATACTCCATGCATAAACATATTATTTAATTAACCCCTCCCTTTTATTGAATGTTTAGTTTAGTTTCTAATTGTTTGCTATTATTAGCAGAGCTATAACTGATATTCCTAAGAGAAATCTTTTTTGCATATGTTTGAACCACAAGTTCTTTAGCATAGAGTCTTTACCTGGAATCACTGCAGCAACATGAAGGCAAATTTTGATAATTTTTGTATTCTGCCAAATTTCCCTCAAAAAGATTATATCAATCATTCTTCCACAAATACTGCATGAAAAATAATTCCCTTTCCCATTGTTAAGACTCAGTGTTATCAAGTTTGAGTATTTTGGCCCAAGTAATCAGTTTAAAATGTATCCCATTTTTTGTTTTATCAGATTTTATTGCCAAAACATTTGAGTCATTTGTCTTTTTCAAGTTGATTTGTAGGAGTTTCAAATGTTCTTTTAATCTGTGGCTCTATTTGGATATTGATTACAGTATATATTGATATGCACAAGATTTTGTTTTTATTCAGGTAAGTTTTTCTTAAGAGCTCTTTTTTCCCCATTTGGAAGGTCCTTCACATACAAAGTGTATCTTTAAAGATAGATTTATTTTTTCTTTAGAAAATTTTTCACCATGCAAAGAGTGAAGTCATCTTTCTTATTATATTGCTATTTATGCCATTAGTATATTTTTCATTGAAATCTTAGATTTACCAAGAATTTATTGTTATGCATGGATATAAACTGGAAATGTAATTACTTTTGTTCCAAGTATAGAAACAAGACTTATGGCAAATATTCATTTATACATAAGAATGATTCTGAACTTTCTATTCCATATAATATATAATTAAAAATAGTAGGCTCAATGCAATCTTGCAAGAATCTTAGTTTCATTAGAATTGATCAGTCTAACCTACCATCTTTATTTACATTATCAGAAATTCTTTTTCCTTCTCATTGACTAATGGCTTCCTTCCACATTTTCCAATTTGGTAATGATTTATTTAATTTTTATGGCTTTTTTTTCATTCAGTGAGATTTTGAAAAAGGGAGATTAAAAAAAAACTTGCATTTGTTCACCCACTGTGAAATAAAAATGAATAGTTTATATTTTACATTTGGGCTTTAAAATGTTCATATTTTACTTTATATATTCATAAATTATTTTTAAAAGCAAATAATCAAGCCATAATCTACTTTTCTAAAATGATTTGTGCAGTTACTAAATATCTATGAAATATCTGGAATTATTAAATACATATCAATAACCAAAATGATCTTACAAAGCATTTATTAGCCTTATAGAAAATTATGTGTGTGCTTTTGTTATTTATCCAAAAGCCATCTCCAAATACCTACTTTCTTAAAAAGAGAATTCTAATTTCCTTTGCCCTATTTTAAGTGAACACATATGGTTTAAAATCTTCCGAGATTCAGGGCATAAATCTTTTTTGTTTGAGCCTTTCATTCTCTTTGCCTTATAAATTGTGCGGCTCTGAGACTGTACCCTACTTCCAAGCTCACAAGTTAATCACTGTGGCTCCATAGTTTCTGGTAGAAGATATATTCTTCAGATGTGTCAGATGAAGTACAGTTTAGTATCCACTACAGATAAAGTTACTATTAAATAAAGAGATCTAGAACTTATATATAATATTTATATTGATATTTAATTTTGTCTTTTTATTATTAATACATATGATTTTTCTTCAGTCTAACAAAGCTTACACAATTGTGTCTGAATTCTATAACGATCCTTGAGATTTCAGGGGTTGTATACTCACACAAATGCATTAAGTAGTTTCATATATTGGCTCCAAACTTTCCTGTGACCCTTCATTTCCTGTCACAAGTGCAAATGCGCAGGGCTCTCAACAATCACCTGCCAAACTTGACTACCAAAAACTTTAAGCTATATTTTTGCATTACATTTTGCATATATTCAACATTAAACTCTTTGTACTTTAATAATGCTTATTTTGAATAAAATTTCTTTAGAACTGTTTAACTGTCTTCCTATGAAAATTAAATTCCAAGGGGCCCAGTATTCCCACAGTTGTTGACAGTAGTCATGTATTTTTCTGAAAAAATATTCCACATATAATTTATCATAGATGCTCTCTATGAAGTCCATTAAGTGCAAACATGTTTATTTTTGTGCCTGAGAGAGTTTTGGTGTTTTTTTTTTCCCATAAAACTGCTGAAAGATGTAACACTTTCATACTTGGAGCCCACTGTCCTCACTGCTACAACAGCTCTCAATGAATAACTGTCAGGAGTTGGTATATGAATAGCCTAATTCTCTTATTCTTTGGATAGAATACTTTTTAGATACATGGTTTTCATCTCTTCCCAGAATTTTATGATACTTTAGATCCATATTAAATAGCCTTGAAGCACATTTAATACCTAACCACTATTGGCAGCTTTCCCTTTTCTGTATTATTTCCTATATAAGCCCCCACTTCAGAGTATTAAGTTCTTTGCACTTCCAAGAAGTTATTTGACCTCTAATTCTTTGAATCTGCTACTGAAAGAACCCACACTAAGACTCATTTAAAGTGGTCCCCAAATGCAGTTCCTGAATCGCTGAAGTCAAGTGACAAGAAGCCTGTACCAGGGAATATAACCTCTAGAATGCTATAGTATCACAATTATTAAGCCTCATCTGTAGTAAACTGGGGTGAAGTCACTCAGTCATGTCCGACTCTTTGTGACCCCATGGACTGTTGCCTACCAGGTTCCTCCATCCATCGGATTCTCCAGGCAAGAGTTCTGGAGTGGGTTGCCATTTCCTTCTCCAGAGCATCTTCCCAAACCAGGGATCTAACCTGGGTCTCCTGCATTGCAGGCAGATACTTTACCATCTGAACCACCAGGGAAGTAGTAAACTGGGGTGGGATAGAGATAAAGAAGAAGGTACAGACTGTATAATTTTTCAAGAATTTGGGTCATATGATAATAATGGGAATTTCAGAATGATGGAGCTGATTGGCTCTCACTAAGTGCCAGTGATACAGTAAAGAAAGGAAAGCCAACTGCCAATTCAGATCCTAATGTTACAGCCAGAATTTCTTTATGTCAAAGTCCCTCATTTCCTGTAGCTGGTGGGCTACAGGACTAAAAGCAAGGCTGAGGACCAGACTGTGAGTGAAGCAAAATTGCAGCATTTATTTAGTTCCCCCCACCCACCCCCACCCATGACTAATCCTAGAAAGTCTTTGTTGCTAAACTAAGGACTATGATACAGAAGTCCAGGGACCTTGACATTTAGATAGGAACATCTGTGTGAATGTGCTTAACAACCTTGAACCTCCAGATTCCATGAATGCCCTGGGGCTGTAGAAGTGGCTCGTTGCCCCTCAAGGGTAGAAAACTACCCTTGTCTGGAGACCATGCAGAGATTTCACAGGAGGCAGAAGCTTCAAAAACCAATAACTGCCCCTTTTGAGATTTGACCCCATCTCCCCTTGTATATTCTAAGCAAATAATTAACAGCATGTTTCAGTATGGCCCAGGGGAAGTATTTTTTCTTCAGAAGAAGAAAACTATTTATCACTAACAGACCTGCATGCAATGGCTAACTTCTATCTACTGCCAGGAAACGTTAGGAAGCTTCCTGGGAACAGATCATAAGAATGATTGACTAGGATGCCTTGATAAATTACTGAAGGATGCCTTGATAGAGTACTGAGGAAGGCACCAAGGGGAAGAGTGAAAGGGTTTATTCCCAAAGACTTATATGACACAGCAGCAAATTCTATTCCCTAATAATGACCAGAAACACCTACTTTACTGGAACAGTAATAATGGTGAAGAGGATGCTACTGATATTAAGCAGCTCACTGTTTACTATTTTTGTTGTAAGTCAGGATTGAGAGTAGGGTAAACCTCTATGGTATTGAGTTCTCTAGGGTCAGTGAAGATAATGCAGTTATGGAATAGTACCAGTCATGTAGCAGCACTTAACTGGCAGGAGCAAAGTGGACATTATCTGAGGGAACCCAACTTGCAGAAATCTATGGTAATAGTTAATACAGCATAATGTTCCAAAAGGTGAGATAGAATAAAAAGTGACAAGCTTTTTTATTGACTTATACAACTGGAAAAGATCAAGAATCAGACAACTGAAGGCTAACATCAGTGGCCACAATGGAAAACCAGTTTCCACATGCAGCAGGCTCGTGACCCCTAGCTCATTGTTGAAAGTGGAGGCCAGTTCATCTTGCAAAAGAACCCAAAAAGCCATAACAATTATATTTAGTAGTTATTTCCACAAATATTTCCCAAAGGAAAATTTAGTCATTTATCAGAATATTTATGCACTGGGAAAACATACTAAACTTATCAGGATATTGGAATATACAATCTAAGATGACAATGATACTTGAAGACTCAAAACACCACTGTGACCAACTATTAGAATGGGGACATATGGTAAGTGGGAACACGGCCACACCCTATCTCACAGTGTGTCTGTTGGTTCTCCAGGTCTGCCAAGGGCTTCCCCAGGATGTACATATTTGATTCACACATCAGTTTCTTGTCTTCTAGAGTAAAAGTCATAATGGTAGGAATAGCTTAGACAAAGCTTTCACACTACTTTGTTTTCTCTGACCAATGTATAAATTGGAAGTAATGCTATGTTCTAGGTAGAATGATAAAGATTAGTGCCACTCTTAATAACTTAAAGGACGTAGGGGTCACAGTTCCACTTAATATCTCTGTTTATTTTACTGGTCTAGTCCCTAAAAACAGTCACATAGATCACAGCAATCACAGACTACCATAAATATTCAAGTGACAGTCCTAATCACAATTATTGTATTGTATGTGGTATGTTTACTAGAAGATTTTATGTAAACTTTGGGAGTTGGTATCTGGCTATTGACAGAAAAAATATATTCTTTCAGTCCCTGTCATAAAGAATCAGAATCATTTATATTCACTGGGAATAAATGGCAGCATAGATTCAGATTCATCACAGAATAATACTAACTCTCACTCTTGGTCACAAAGTCAGAAGGGACCTAGATCATCTGGACGTTTCACATTACTTCCCACCGACCTACTATACTGAGGGCACCGTGTTCATCTGACCTAGAAAAGGTAAGTGGCAAGTGTGCTGGCTGCCCTAGTAAAACCACGTATATCTTAGAACATTAATATAAATCATAAAAAGGTCCAGAATATGTCACACAAGTATAGTTGATAAGTGTCCAGACATTAGAGGTATGTCAATATATCTCCTCCACGATAAAGGACAAGCAAAGGCACTGTGCCCCCCTTATCACTAAGAAAAAGGCACAGTGCTTGGTAGGCTTCTTCATATTTTGAAGACAGCACATATCACATTTGAAAATACAGCTTCATTCCCACGTGTTAGATGATTTGGAAAGTTGTCAATTTAAAGTTATTTGGCACATTAAATTGCTGTGCTAAAATATTTGGCCAAATCGAAATAAAAGTATCCTGACAAAGATCCAGACAAAGGGAGGGTGGTGAGGTGTCAGGGCAAGGACACACCAACTACACGAAAGAAGAACTCACTGTTTTAAAAGCAGGTCCTGACTTGCTCTTTGGCCCTACCTCATGTTGGGCAACTGAGCATGAGGTATTAAGTGACTTTGTAACCAGAGCTGTCCATCCTGAGCCAGATATTACAAAACCACAAAGGTTACAGAGGTGCAAATACAACTTCATCACACAATTGAAATACAGGTGCAAAGCAATTCACTACACAATTGAAATTGAATATTATGAGTCAGACCCAATTAGATTAGAGAATACAAGTAACTTACAATGCAGGTGACCGTATTATCTATTTCTGTCTTATGGATGCCTCTCCCACAGCTTCTACTTATGGTCTCTTAGGCTCCCTGTAGCCAGCTATTGGAAAAGAGAAAAACTAAGGTTTAATTCATAATGGTTGGGTAGATATATTGGCACAAGCTTACAATGCACTGCTGCTACATGAGAATCCCAGTAAAGTGTGTTTCTGAAATTCACGAAGAGAGAAATATGTCTCAGTGGGTTGAGCTTCAGATAAATTTGTGCAGAGGAAGAAGGCAATGGCACCCCACTCCAGTACTCTTGCCTGGAAAATCCCATGGACGGAGGAGCCTGGTAGGCTGCAGTCCATGGGGTCATGAAGAGTCGGACACGACTGAGCGACTTCACTTTCACTTTTCACTTTCATGCATTGGAGAAGGAAATGGCAACCCACTCCAGTGTTCTTGCCTGGAGAATCCCAGGGACGGGGGAGCCTGGTGGGCTGCCGTCTATGGGGTGGCACAGAGTCGGACACGACTGAAGCGACTTAGCAGCAGCAGCAGAGCTGACCTCAGATAAATATGTTCACTAAATCCTGAGCAGTACCAAATGGCTTAGCTGGTTGGGCAGGGACTTGAAATAACATTTAAATATGAAACAAACTGTTCTTGGAGGAAAATATGTGGATGTACCTACAGAATTAGGCACAGATGATGAACCTCTGTGTCTCTCACCAATATTCATTAAGAGGAACCACCGCACAAGAGGCATTTTAGGGCCAACTAGAGAAGATGAATTATCTAGTAGAGATCACAGCATTACTAAGTGTAGAATACTGAAGAGAAAGATATAGCTACATCTGACTGGCCAGTAGACCACAGGCAAAGAAGTTCTTATGCCAGAATAGGGAATTGACCCTGGTTATTAGGAGGAGGCAAAATTACTACTGTATAATGTGGAAAAGAGAGTCACCTGGACAACATTTTATGCTTCTATGCCTAGTAATAATTGGAGCTGGGCACCTGTACCAACTTCAGCCTAACAAGGACATGAAAGCAAAGGGCTCTGACTCCTTAGGTAAGAGGTCTGCATTACAGCAACAGGCAAGCATACTAGAACATACGTGCTAGGTGAGAATACAAGTCATCTGGAATGAGTGGTAAAGAAAGAAGACATCAGTTGCAGTAATGAAAACTATACTTTGTCCAACTAACTCTCATTTTATTATATGTCCCCCTCCCTAGAAGTTGTAACTGGCAACTGTATTAAAGAAGCTGTATTTAACTGTATTAAAGAGTGGATTTAACGTGAGGTATGAATGAATGTGAACAGTACAAAATGCAGACTGTAGCATCCACTACATATTTCATATCTCTTGAAACTTTTTGTGTGTTCTGGTAGGCTTCCGAATGCCAGTATCTGAAGGTATGTACCTGAGGGCCATTGTCCTTTAAAACCCAAAAAGCTATGGTGCCTCTGATTGCAAGGCAGCCATCTGAAAATGCCAAGGAACTAGCAGCCCTGGATCAGTTCCTCTCAGTGTTCAGTTACCGAACTTCTTCCCTCCTCAGGAAAGAGAAATCAGAGGACTAGGATTTGGATCATTTTCTCAAGTTTCCCCCAATAGTGATATACTTAACCATTCTCCACTTAATAATTTACCCTATCCTGTGTCACTTACTCCATTTTTTAAAACCAGAGTTCTCTGTACTTACCAAATAAACTGCTCGCACTTGAATCCTTGATTCTGAGCTGACTTTTGGGAAAATCCCCAGAAGTACACTAGATATGGAGATGAATGAATAGAAGATAGTATTCATGCCTGGAGAAACTTACATTGTGGAATTCAATGCTAAGACATAAAAAATGCATATAATATGGTAAGAATTAGAATTAAGAACAAGATGCTGGGAGAGAAATAAAATACCTAACTTCCTACAAAAACTTGGATGAATCAGGACCAACACTATGGAGAAGTTGACATCCCACAAGAGTCCTAAAGAAATGAGTAGTAGGTAAGAAAGTATCCAGCCCAATGAAAAACTCATTTTAGGATAGAAGCAAACAAAACCACATACTGATTATTCATAATAATTATTTAGTACTTTTTGCCTTTTCATACCGTTCATGGGGTTCTCAAGGCATGAATGCAGAGGTGGTTTGACATTCTTTTCTCCAGTGGACCATGTTTTGTCACAACTCTCCACCATCAGGAAAAGACCTGTTGCTGGAAAACATCGAAGGCAGGAAGAGGAGGGGACAATGGAGACCAAGATGGTTGGTTTGCATCATGGACTCTATGGACAGGAGTTTGACAAGCTCCGGGAGATGGTGAAGGACAGGGAAGCCTGATGTGCTGCAGTCCTTGGACTCGCAAAGAGTCGGACATACTGAGCGATGGAACAACAACAGCAAATTCAGTCCTGTAAGATAACCCAACTTAAACTTGAGAGTCTCCAGTGTGGTCATTTCCTGCAGAAAGTTTACTCTTGTGGAAAATGTAAAAAGCAAAACTTCTCCCTTAGATAGCTGATTAGGCAAAGATTCCTTTGCATTTGTTCTTCTTGAGCAAATGCAATTGCCACCCAAACAGAAGAGAGTTTCCTTCTGCTACTTCTGAAGAGAGGTTAATGGATTTCTTTTGCATGCTTTTTATGAGCATGGTGCTGGAAAATGAAATTTCCCAATTCCACAGTTCATCACCCTCATACCTGATTGCAGAAATTAGTGATTAGAAATGGGAATATAAAATGAAAGAAATGTAATTTCCTTCCATTTTTGAAACTGCTTTGAGATGGGAAACAGTTTGCTATTTCACAATATAATGTCTTCTCATATAATATGCCGTCAGCAGTAACGAGTTGAGTGAAAGTAATATTTTTTGCTCATATAAAAAAGTGATGTGAAATATTCACAGGGTAAAAATTACCCTCAAAACAAATTATATATTTCAGTATTCTTGAAGATTAATGTACCAGATATCTAAAATTCTTTTTTTCTCCTTTCTAGACTTATAAAAAAAAAAGTATAGTTTTCTCTAGGGATTTGTTACTCACAACTAGTTATTTTTTTCCTAGTATGTAGGGGACTACATGACACTGCTTATAGAAGGATTTGTTCTTTCACAAATGGTCTGGCTGGTCTGGTACAAAATGATTGTGTATAATGTTTCAGTGGCTATTTTTAGATGAATAAAAGAATGATCCAATTAAGATTATTAAATAGTACACTAGCCACATGCAAATCAAGATTCTGTAAATAAAGATAAAGAGAGAAAGTTATTTATGCCTTACTTTCTATTATAAAAGAAGCAATTCTGAAAGACGAAAATAATCATGGTTTCTCTTATATTTAGTAGTTCCATGGAGCCTATAAAGTCACTGGGAAAAGTTATTTGTATATGAAGGCCCAGGGACTGCCTAGCTCTGACAAGACTAATGTTCTTTTCTACTTTTGAGCTATGAGACTTCTATTACTGAATTCTTATGGTCTAGCAACATATTAAATATTTATGAAAAATGAAGTCTTCAGGAATTGGATCTGTGCATAATTGAGCTTTAGATGTTTATATGTTTCTTCAAAACACTTTTTGAAGCATTTGTCATTTATATATTTTGTGATCTGTTCCATAAAATATTTTCTGTGTATGATAAGTTGAAAGAATGAACGTGAAGAACATAAGTAAAAATATCTTTACAGAGATAAGACAGATATTCAACTAAGAAAAAAATTAGAGGTTAGGTGAGTATATGTAGCGAATATATAGTTCTTGACATATGCAAAAAACTGCTCAAAGCAAAAAATGCTCGGTAAGTCACATGCATTCAATGTCTCTAAATATATGTTGGTTTCAAGCAAAAAGAACTATGAGAAAATAATTACTCATCGAATGACAGTTCAAAGTACACAGTAGCCAAATAGGAATGTAAAAACAAAATTTTAGGCAGTTCAATTTCAGTGTCATAAAACATTTAGCACAAAACCCTTACCTTATATTGCTAAGATTAATTTTTTTCAGTAGGTAGGATTAAATAATGTTAATAACAATAAATAATGCTAACAAAAGTAATTTTCAGTTGCACACAATCTGTGATCTTTCTATGTACTTCACAGAGCCTGCTGCATTAGCATCATGGCACTCTAAACATGAGGTGGATATAATTAAGAGATGGCAGACTCCCAGCAGGCTTCGGAATGTCACTGACACCATGAGGTGGCTGAGACCTGGCATCTCCTAACACTGGCCATGTCTTGTCTATAGTACAGTATATTAATGTATTAAATGTAATAGAAAATGAAGGATACCAGTTTGAACACTGGTACATATATAGAACATATAGAAACAATTGTTCTATAAGAATATGATATGCCACCAATAGTAATGGGACACAGGAACCTAATCTCTAAAAGAGGCTTACATTCTAAGAGCAAGAACTGCATATCTCAATGAAGGGCACAGTGCTATGGTTAGTGCTCAATAAATACTAATGAAACAGTGAAAAGAAGTAACAGTAGTCATGTGACCATTAGTCCATGCACACTATTCCTTTCTAACGTATTTTATTTCTAAATAAGCCTAGGTACTGTCTTTCAGAGCAAAAATAAAAGTAAATATGATGTATGTTGCTGTTCAGTTGCCAAGCCATGTCTAACTCTTTGCAACCCCACAGACTGCAGCACACCAGGCTCCCCTGTCCCTCACCATCTCTGAGCTTGCCCAAATTAATGTCCATTGAATTGGCGATGCCATCCAAATGTCTCATCCTCTATCGCCCCTTCATGGATCACTGCCTTTTCATGGTGAAGGGGTTTGCATAACTCAATGAAGCTATGAGCCATGTCGTGTAGTCACCCAAAATGGATGGGTCATAGTGGAGAATTCTGACAAAATGTGATCCTCTGGCAGAGAGAATGGCAAACCACCCCAGTATACTAGCTACAAGAATCCCATGAACTGTATTAAAATGAAAAAAAAAAAATGTTGTATAACACACATGAATAGATAGAATGATAGAACGGAATGATTTGCTCAACAGTTATCAAAAGAGTTTATATTTGTGTTTACGAAATGGTTTCTTTATGACTTATGAGCATTGTATAGAGTTATGATTTCTAGGCTCAGACTACCACTTTCAAAGTTGGTAGCCTTACCAATTACTACTGTGTGACTGGGCAAATCTATTAACTTCCACATGCCTTAATTTCCTTACCTGTAAAATAGCGACAAAGACAATAGCTACTCATAAATAAGTTGTGAGAATTCAATGAATTATCTCATGTAAATGCTTAGAAAATTGCTTGGCACATCACTAGTGCTATATTCATGTTGGCTGTATATGTGTGTTCAGCTGCTCAATCATGTCCAAGTTTTTGTGACTCCATGCATTGTAGCCCGCCAACCTCCTCTGTCCATGGGATTTCCCGGGCAAGAATACTGGAGCAGATTGCCATTTCCTATACCAGGGGATCTTTCCAACTCAGGGATCAAATCTATGTCTCTTGTGTGTCCTACATTCGCAGACAGATTCTTTACCATTGCACTACCTGGGAAGCCCCATGTTAGCTATTATTACTTATTAAATCATAGGAAATGGAAATATCATCATACATTTATGTTATCTTGCCAGAACAACTATAGTGTTCTCCCCATCTTCAATCTTTCCCCTTCTATATATATCATCCTATATACATTCCATTCAGGAAAATATTTTAAAATCATGGTCTTGTTCATATTAGTCCCACAAATTAAAAATGTCTACTGCCCCCAAATATGTATATAATTCTTAGGCTGGCATTTAAGACCTCTCCTAACTTAATTTCACAATCTTAATTTCAGCTGCTCCCTTTCATTCATCTCTCACATAAATTAAGTTGAATTACCCATATTATGAAATAACCCTGAACTTCTCCTTTAACAACTGGCTGTCCTGGCCTTTCTTTTTGCTTATAATGTTGATATTTCATCTTCCCATGAATATTTAATCAAGTCCTATAGTTTAAATTAGCATATTATACTGATAGATAAGGGTATTAAAAAGATATGTACAGGAGTGTGAATGGACTCTTCAATGTTATGAAAACTACTCATTCTTTAATTTTGTGCATCAGAGAAGGACTAGATCTTAGAGTAGGCATTTTTAAAATTAATATTTCTTGGCTTGCTCATTTCTCTTCCTGGACTTATGAATGAGAAATTCTATTTTATCACCCTGGAAACCTTATGCCATTGCTACACTTTGTTTACACTACCTGCAATGTGACATCTTACATTATTACACAGTCTTGCTGAGGGATAGCTTGTCTTTGATAACCACCCAAGACCAGAATGCAAGATTCATTTTGTGTAGTGGTTCATTCAGTCTTAACTCAGTTTTGTTAATCATAATTATCTGTGTGATCATGGGAGGCTAATTTTGATAAAACACTTCTTGTGTTGTGCTTGTGTGTTTAGACATTTCCAACCTCCTGGGCTATAGCCCACCAGACTCCTCTGTCCATGGGACTTTCCAGACAAGAATACTGGAGTGTGTTGCCATTTTCTTCTCGGGGGATATTCCCGATCCAGGGATCAAACCCATGTCTCCTGTGTCTCCTGCATTGCAGGTGGATTCTTTACCCACTAAGCAACTTCATAACATTATGGAGCCATCCTATGTGCTAAAAATTGTGAGAAAGGAGGAAGATACAAGTGACCTCTATCAGAATGAGATAAAAGAAGTGGATTTTAAATCAGATTATGCATGACGAGTAGAGTTTTAATTAGAAGCTGCAGATTCGGGTTCTTGTTTGTAGTATTAGGTGGTTAACTGACATTTTACTTCATAACTTCTTTGTTAAGTGGGGGTATGGGTGCCTGGGTAGCCTACTAATAAAGTTATTGTGAGGAGCAAATGAGACCTTACACTTCTAAAGACTTTGAAATTTTGTGCTACACAAATGGAAAGGGTTATTACTGAAGGAATAAACTGGGATAATTTCTAAGCATTTTTGTATGGTTTAATACAATGAAGTTGTGACTTTGGTTAAAACCTATGTGCAGTAGTCTTAATGCTTATTCACCTAATAATTACAATATGAATATAGATAATCCATGATTGATTTGCTATCTTCTGCTCCCCCCCCCACCCCCACCACCACTGACCTGGGTTTATTATAAATATGGAAGAAGAAAAGTCCTTGCCTTGGAGGTGGGAGGACCACTGGTGAGGAAGGTGGTATGAACACATGGCCCCCAAACCCATTTCTAGGGTTCAGAAGTAGGTTGGTACCAAGGAGATACATACTGGTTTTCTACTGATGCTGTAACAAATTACCACAAACCATGTGGCTCAAAGAAACTCAAATTTATTCTCTTACAGTTCCTGAAATATGTCTCATGGGGCTAAAGTCACGGTGTTGGCAGGGTGTCCTGCTGAAGGCTGTAGAGAAGAATCCATTTCCTTACTTTTTCCAGCTCCTAGAAGCAGCCTGCCTCACTTATCATCATATCACCAGCATCACATCACCTCTTTTCCTCCAGCTTCTGTTATCACTTCACCATCACCTTTGACCACCTTGCCTCCCTCTTATAAGGACTCTTGTGATTACGTTGAGCTCACGTGGATAATTCAGGCTACTCACGCAAGACCCTTAATCACACCTGTAACACCCCTTTCTTATATAGGGTAACAATCACAGGTTCCAAAACTAGGATGTGGCTAGCTTTGAGGGGAAAGAGTGAGGCCTTTTCAGCCTGTACCACAGAAGGGGAGCATGCCACCCTCAAATGGCTTATATATTACTGACAATTACCACCCCACTAAATTACTGAATTTTATTGCTTCCAGACATACTGGTAATTAAAACCGGGGGAAACTATGAATTGAAGATAGAAATTGCTTTTCTACTTTCCATGCTTTTCTCCTATGTTTTGCAACTAAAGAATTTCTAATTAAAGCAAACTTAAATAGGATGACCAGACCTTCCTTATCAGAATATTCTGATTGACTTTGTTATAAGCTCAGTCCTTACTTTGAGTGAAACTGCTTTTGATGATCTTACCTTCTGTCCTAATAGCCACTTGGATGAAATTAGTTTGAATCAGAACATCATTGATTGAAAGCTTTCAGCTGGGAACACTGAAATGGGATCAAGTGATAGCAGTAAGTCTCTGCTACGATGTTGCCTAGCAACATAGTTACAGGTTTCCATTATAAGAAATGATACTATTATATAAAGGCATCTTAGAAAAGATATGAATGACAGGAAGTTCTAAGCTTACAAAGAGGCTATCATTTCAGACTTAGGAGAACAAAGTCATTGAGCCATCCAGTGAAGGCCAGAGGATTAAAAGGATAAATTATGAGTTAAGGCTTTTAAAATTCTAAAGTTGGTGTCTCATTTCATACGACTTGTGTTCCATTGCTTTTCAGCTCTGTAGAGCCTTGAAAAGGCAAAAAAACAAAATAATTAAAGAATATAAAAGTAAACACACAAGTATCATGACATGCTATTACCAAAAGCTGCAGTAATACTGAAGTCTTTTGTAAACATTTTGACATTTTATTTGTGGGAACTTCATAACAGTACAATTTTTTGCATCAATAAATATAATTAAGTACTATTAAATGCTCACTTTAAATTGGATGAAATGGAGACAATAATAGGGGCTCTTTGGTCTAAGACAGACTCTAAGATCTAAAATTACAACATTTAATGGCTTACTATTCAACATTAAAAAAACTAAGATTGTGGCATCCAGTCCCATCACTTCATGGCAAATAGATGGGGAAACAGTGGAAACAGTGAGAGACTTTATTTTTCTGGGCTCCAAAATCACTGCACATGGTGACTGCAGCCATGAAATTAAAAGAAACTTGCTCCATGGAAGAAAATTTATGACCGACCTAGACAGCACATTAAAAAAGCAGAGACATTACTTTGCCAACAAAGGCCCGTCTAGTCAAAGCTATGGTTTCTCCAGTAGTCATGTATGGATATGAGAGTTGGACTATAAAGAAAGCTGAGCACCGAAGAATTGATGCTTTTGAACTGTGGTGTTGGAGAAGACTCTTGAGAGTCCTTTGGACTGCAAGGAGATCCAACCAGTCAGTCCATCCTAAAGGAAATCAGTCCTGAATATTCATTGGAATGTCTGATGGTAAAGCTGAAACTCCAGTACTTTGGCCACCTGATGTGAAGAACTGACTCATTTGAAAAGACCCTGATTCTGGGAAAGATTGAAGGCAGGAGGAGAAGGGGATGATGGAGGGTCAGATGGTTGGATGGCATCATTGACTTGATGGACATGAGTTTTGTTTTGTGTTGTTTTGTTTTGTTTTGACATGAGTTTGAGCAAGCTCTAGGAGTTGGTAATGGACAGGGAAGCCTGGTGAGCTGCAGTCCATTGGGTCACAAAGAGTCAGACATGACTGAGTGACTGAACCGACTGAATGTCTGAATATTTGAGAATATAAAAGTATTATTATGGGAAAAATTATATTTTAGAAAGATGTCATCATAAATGTAACAGATAGAACTGAAAGCTGATAAATATTAAAAATATAAAAGGAGAAAATAAAATTCCTGTATCTCCTCCAACCAGATAAAGCCTTGTTAATATTTGGTTGTGAGAGTTTTGTTCTTTCTTCTTCACAACTTGTGCTTGTCACTCGATATTATAGAAACAATCTAATAAAGCAAACAAAATAGTATTTATGACTTTTGTTGTTGGAAAATCTTAAAGCAAACATGACAGAGACAAATCTAAATTTTCCACAATTATTTTTATTTGTTTTTATTTGCATTTGTCTCTTTCAAGGCCTTGAAAACGTTAACTCAAACACTGGGGTTTATGTCTCTTTCAAAATCTGCAGAAGTACTATTAAGATGATGAATATTTTATAGCCCTTTAGAGTTCACAAAGCACTCCAAAAATTTATTTCTCATACATAATCTCAATGGCACTTATGACATTTAAATGTTATCTACACAGTCCTTACCAAGGCCAAGCCTAACATAAGGTCTTGCAGCTTTTGTGTTGTGACAGCTCTTTACCAAGAAAACAGAATAGCTTCTAATTAGGCTGACTGGCCACGATTCCAACAGTCTGATCTTATTTGCTATAATTTGTGAATCACATATGGAGTTTCACCTTAATATCATGCAATGGCACCTGTTTCTAATTTTATACCACTGGCTTGTGGCTAGGGGTTATTGTCATTTTCATCCCTCCAAGGTTGTTGGAAGATGTATGTTTTAGAGGACACTCTTAGATTCAAAGGGGGTTCAGTTTCTTCTTACTAAAGTGAAAGACTAGTGATAGTCTTTTATTAGTCTAAGGAAACTAAGACAGAGACCTCAAAAGAACACTATTTCCAGCTACTCTACTGTGGAGACTAGCGGCTCTGTCTCGTGGATCACCCTGGAAGATCTCTATGGGTTGTCTAAGCAAGGCTGACAAACCCAATAGCTCATGAGTCTGGAGCACCATACGTTCTCCAGGTGCTGGGCAACTGGCTTTTCTTTCCCAATATTCTCCTAGAGTGTTGGCACCAAAATTCAGTCTTCTTGGTCCTTGTCCCTCCAACATTTACCATATCCCTCACAAATCCATTCTTGGCTGTGCACAAAAGGGAAATTCACAGCAGACTGGAATCCCTCTACTACAGAGTGCCCAAGGGAACCCCTTTGGGTCCTGCCAAGCATGCTTCTCTGCAGGATGGTGGGTTACCAGGGGCCGCTCACTGCCGTACCATCTGTCTATGATTTCCAAATTGTGGAACTGATACCCCAAGCCTCTATAAGCACTTCTATCAATGCAAAGCCTTGCATGGGATTGGAGCCAAGAAAAAAATAAAGTTTGAATGAATTCTAGTGCATGAAGAGAAGGCAAAGCCAGAATAGGAAAATAGAGGAAACTGACACTAAAGACACTATACTAAACTGCCATGATTTTCAGCATCAAATAAATAGATACATGGCAATCTTCAATTTTTTTTCCTTGTCTTTGGAAGACATTTTAAAATAATATTTTTACCATTTAATGGGTGCTGGCTAGGCAGAAACTATCTGTGTTAAGAACATATATTGTCGTCAACCATTATCATAGTCCCTTTTGGTAGACATTGCTATACATATTGTCATTTTACAGAAAACTGGGGCTATGGAGTTTAATAACATAACAGCTTAACATAATGGCTGAGTCAGGACTGAAACTCATATCTGGCTCCCAAGTCCCAGAAAATTCGAGTCCATCACTCTGACTTTCCCTGTGTCTGTTTACTGCAGGGAGGGGGGTAAGTATTTTAACACTGAAGCTGCTCATAGGAAATTGAGAAATTTATTTTCAATGGTATTATTTATATAGGAAATCTATGCAAATTTGAAGGAATGACTAATACGTCAGAGCATATATGATTGATTAGAAGGGATATATTTACTTTTTTTTTTTCCCATTAGTATTTGTTTTCTGTTCCTTGATCCAGTCCTGGATATCACATTTCATTTAGTTTCTTGAATTAAAAAAATTTTTTTAATTTATTTATGGCTGTACTGAGCCTTTGCTGCTGCACGGGCTTTTCTCTAGCTGTGGGGAGCGGGGGCTTCCCTCTAATTGCAGGGGCAGGCTTCCCATTGCAGTGGCTTCTCTTGTTGTGGAGCACAGGCTCCAGGATGCGTGGGCTTCAGTAGCTGCCGCTCCCGGGCTCTAGAGCACAGGCTCAATATCTATGGCACGCGAGCTTAGTTGCTCTGCGGCATGCGGGATCTTCCCGAATCAGGGACTGAAGCCATGCCTTCTACATTGGCAGGCAGATTCTCCACCACTGAGCCACCAAGGAAGCCTGAGATATATTTACTTTTAAGCACTATCTTAGCCAGCTGGGGCTTCCCTGGTGGCTCAGACGGTAAAGCGTCTGCCTGCAATGCTGGAGAGCCGGTTCGATTCCTGGGTCGGGAAGATCCCCTGGAGAAGGAAATGGCAATCCACTCCAGCACTCTTGACCGGAAAATCCCCATGGACGGAGGAGCCTGATAGGCTACAGTCCATGGGGTCGCAAAGAGTCGGACACGACTGAGCGACTTTACTTTCACTTTCTTTAGGCAGCTGAGGCTTCCTAGGTGGCTCGGTGATAAAGAATTTACCTGCCAATGCAGGAAACACAGGAGATGTGGGTTCGATTTCTGGGTTGGGAAGATCCCCTGGAGGTGGAAATGGCAACCCATTCCAGTTTCTTGCCTGGAAAATTCCATGGACAGAGGAGCCTTGTGGGCTACAGTCCATGGGGTCACAAAGAGTAGGATGCTGCTGCTGCTAAGTCGCTTCAGTCGTGTCCGACTCTTTGCCACCCCATAGACGGCAGCCCACTAGGCACCCCTGTCCCTGGGATCCTCTAGGCAAGAACACTGGAGTGGGTTGCCATTTCCTTCTCCAGTGCATGAAAGTGAAAAGTGAAAGTGAAGTCGCTCAGTCGTGTCCGACTCTCAGAGACCCCATGGACTGCAGCCTACCAGGCTCCTCCCTCCATGGGATTTTCCAGGCAAGAGTATTGGAGTGGGTCGCCACTGCCTTCTCCAAAGAATAGGATAGGACTGAGCAATTGAACACAAACAACGGAGCTAATAGGGTTGCTTGAGGTGGTTCTACAACTGGTTAGCTAGTTGACGGAGCTACATATGGAAATACTTATAACCACAGCAGAGAATTCCAGTTTATACATACATCTTATAAACTATAGGTTGCCATTTTAAAATATGGATTATCTTATTCCACCAGGCTCCTCTGTTCATGGAATTCTCCAGGCAAGAATACTGGAGTGGGTTGCCATTCCCTTCTCCAGGGGACCTCTCCAACCCAGGAACTGAACCTGGATCTCCTGCATTGCAGGAAGATTCTTTATCAATTGAGCCACCAAGGAAGCCCATAAACTACAGATTGCCATTTTAAAATATGGATCATCTTACAAAATCACTAGAAAATTGCTACTAATTCAGTGTAAAGTGCTCTTTAGTACCAAATCATTATGGCAAGTAAGTTTATTTTCACTATTATGTCAAAATGCAGTATCAGGCAAAGTAAAAATAAAAGCTAATCCTCAAAAAAAATGGACCTTTTTATAATTAATTTTGCATTTGTTAAAACTCTACAGTTTTGGAAAAAACTGTAGAGTATAATCTACAATGTATCAATTTTCAAAAACATTGTTTCTACTGAAATATTGTTGAGCAGTGGTCAAATTTCCTCATCCTTTCTGACTTGAGGTAAAAAGAATTAGGTCTAGAGGTTGCCACGAATCATCAAATGAGGTACCCTGTTTCAAAATAATCTCTTTCTTCATTTAGCATCTTTCCTCTGAATTATCTTCTCACCTTATAGCCTTGGAGTTCATTATATTGATACTACAAATGTGAAAATTATACTAATATTACATATTATATTGATAGCCCATATTATATGTGGAAATATAGATATTTATGTTTAATACTAGATCTAGGTTTTTGATAAACAGTTTAAAATCATCACAGTAACAACATGTCTTTTACTATATGGTCTTATTTCTTTCTCTGGCCCTATTTTTCTTTCAAAATACTTTCATCGTTTCTTTTGTTTTTGAGAAGGAAAGGTTATTTAAGAAGATGCATCCCCCATGGACAGAAGAGCCTGGCAGGCTACAGTCCATGGGGTCGCAAAAAGTCAGACACGACTGAGCAACGAACACACAACATGACATTATCAAGTGTTTTTTGTAACTCTATTGAGATAATGATTTCCTCCATGCTTTCTATGAGTGTGATGAGCTACATTAGTTGGTTTTCTAAAATGAAACCAACTCTGTATTCCTGGGATATAATCAACTTTGTTATAATATTTTATGCTCATTTTATACTGCAGAATCACTTTTCTAATGGTTTAAGATTCTACTTTAACATGAAAGAAATAATTCCAAAATATTTTTTCTCTAAAAAAAAAAAAAAAGAAGATGCAGAGCAACTTCATAATTGAAACTCGTTCACCTCTAATCATGCCTTTTCTCTAAAAAAAAAAAAGAAGATGCAGAGCAACTTCATAATTGAAACTCGTTCACCTCTAATCATGCCAAGTGATTGTTGTCTCTAGAACTGGACAGAATTACAATGTTGTACAGTATTTACTGACTTAGTGCCATTATGGACTCTGAGGGGACTTAAAATGAAGAAGTACGCTTAATACAAATTATTGTTACTGCCAAAATACATACACTAGCCATGAAGACAAAGAGGCACCAAGATTTACATGTGTAGGATGCTATGTCTCTCAAAAGATTCTTCATGTATTTTCTGGTTTTATGTTTTGTGGCAGTTCACATACAGAAACAAGTATAATGAAACCATAAAAAGAAAAAAAAAATCCTCCAGGTCTGACCATAAAGGCACTCATATTTCATTCTTGCTTTTGTGAGGTTACCAATCAGGATTTGCTCCTATTTCTTTAAATACTCTGGATTGTTTAAACAATTTGATGCTCTCTAATTCTTAACACATCTGGAGGATTGTTTTTATTTCTCTTTCCATGGCTTAGACCATATAATTCAAGTAATGTGTTAACTTTCTATGAGTTCTGCTAAAAAACTTGCTTCAAATATTTACTTGGAAGTGTTCTGAATTATCTTTGTGATGACTGTTTTAAACCCAGTCTCAGTACAGTGCCTTAACTTTGAATGCTGACAATGGAAAAATATAACCAAATAAAGCTGAAGGATTTGGGAATAAAAAAATGTGGTGAATGCATAGGAAAATGACTACAGGGAAGTCATTATTTCCCATCTCATGTAAAATCCATCATCAATATTTCTAACATCAATGCACTTCTATCATCTATGTTAAACTATAATAAAGAGTATAGATGGGCCCTATACTCTTTATTATAACTTAATTGCTCTGTTCCTGATTCTGTCTAGTTTTAACTCCACTGAATTGTTGCTGTGTTTCTAATTATGCAAGTGCTTTATTGGAGACATGTGGTTTAAAACTAAGATACTTTTTCATAGTTTTTTGTTATTTTATAAAGGAATCATTGATGCTTATGCATAAAACATATTAAAGTTTTAAAATAACAAACTGGCTTTAGGTTAGCTTTTTAATGTGTATTTGTTGACATTCTGTTCTAAACTAAACATTTTCTACGTAAATTTAAAAAGATATAAGATTTAAGATAAGGTGAAAGAGAGAAGTGAGACATAGAAAACTTGGATAAGCAAATTAAATACTGACTTTAAATTTGTCAGGTCTTTTTGGGGTCGCAAAGAGTCAGACACGACTGAGCGACTGAACTGACCTGAACTGAACTTCACTTAAGTACTCTCGTATTTAAAATAATTAATATATTCTGAACAAAATAATCTTGAGTTTAGCAGAATAACACGAAATAAAACAGCTTTTTACTTCATGCCTAAATTTAAGCACCAATATTCAATTTGAGCTATTTAAAATTTCTGAGATAACAGAAATCAGGTCACCATTTTATAATCTTTTATTTCTTATTTGAAATAACACACATCTGAAATTTTGTGTAATTATTTTTGAGAATCAAAGAAAATCAAAAAAGTTAGTGATATTGCCTTGTCTAAAAATTTTAGTTGTTTAACTACCAGGTCAATAGGTTTTACAGTATAACTAATTATAAAGTAAGTTTTTTATTTGATGTTTTAAATTGCAAAGCCTACTGACATTTTGGAAGACCTCCCTCTTAAAGGTCTATAGGGAAAAAAGAAGGTGCTTAAGTTTCCCTTTCTAAATGAGTTGAGAATATAGACATTTTGCTTTTTAACTAAATTTCAAATAATGAAATTATGTGTAAATATTCAGAATGTCACTGAATTATTTTATTGGTATTGTTATCCATAATCCTCAGTTTCCTTCACTCTTGCCAGGTCTTTACTGTATGCTTATGAGCATTATTCATTCCTTTATATGTTTTCACAGACCTGGGAGACTCTTTGCTGAAAATTTGCTGTTCATCATCTTCAAAACTTTTCCTAGATAAGTGAAAGACTTGCCTAAAATTCATCAGGAAGTCATAATTTCTAGTATTATTGTTTCTTTTTAGGTCCCACATAGATGATCTCTTTTTCTTTCCAGACTTAAAAATCAGTAGAATGAAGCTCTACTGATATAAGCTCCCTAGGTCAAGGTAGCTTATACATGAAAAAACATTGCAGAATTTTACAAATGTCTATCAGCATAAATCTAGGAAACGTAAATATGAATGGATTCTAAAGGTTTAAGATCAAGGAAGAAGGAATGTAACATTAGATCAAGCCATGCTTGGCAACATAGAAACACCTCACCATACAGTCATAATGCCGTATTAGTTCAAGCTTCTAGGATTGACAGTAATAGCTCAAAATCTGGACACCATGATCACCTACATTAAAGGAAGGTAAGATGCCAGAAATCCTCTTGCATTATCTAGACCAAGGAATCCAAAGACTAGAGAGATAGGTGTGTAAATATGGATTAATGATGGTGAATTGCTTACCCAATTATTTCCCCGGGAGGGTCCAATAAACTGTACTATAGCATTATGTGGATTGACCTAGAGACTGTCAAACAGTAAAGTAAGTCAGAAAGAGAAAAACAAGTATCACATATCAATGCATATATATGAAATCTACAAAAATGGTACAGATTAACCTATTTGCAAAGCAGAAATAGAGACACAGATATAGAGAACAAATGTCTGCACACAAACAGGGAAGAAGAGGGGGTATGAACTGGTAGATTGGGATTAACATATATATAATACGGTGTATAAAACAGATAACTGATGAGAAGCTACTTACATAGCACAGGAACTCTATTCAGTGCTCTGTGGTGACCTAAATGGGAAAGAAATCCAAACAAGAGGGATCAGATATATATATATATATATATATCACTTTGCTGTACAGCAAAAATTAACATAACATTGTAAAGAAACTATACCCAAATAAAAACTTAAAAAAAAAAAGAACATCGGTGATAGAACATCCTTTAAAACCTCTGATATTGTTCTCAGAAAGCAGAAATGAAGGGGAGACATGTGAGCATGGATACAGTCTTGCTGATATTTTTGTTAAAGGTAAGATTTTAGAATGGCAGAGGCCAAGTGCCATAGGTTAATTACAAATGACACAATAAGCATGATAGCTGTCATGAAAAGCAGGGCTTGAGGTAAAATCAGTAAGTTTGGCAAGCTGCAATATTTGGCCATGGCTAATCGATCATGAGGTTCATGAAATTGAAATAGATAGGCATGCTATTAAAGTCTTCCTTAATTCAGATAATAGAAAAATAATCTCTTGGTTGGTGGATATACCTGATTGAGTTAGTATAATGGAAAATCATAAGTTTTCAGCTAATTCTAGACTGGAGGCAAATTACAGTCCTATATTCCTTGAAAGAAGAGAATGATGGATATGTCTAAAGAAGGACCATAGACACTGCCAAGCAGAGGTACTCTAAATCTTCCTTCTATTTCTCCTAAAATGTTCCTGCATCCATTTTAGAGGATGGCTGTGGTCTGAAAAGAAGAAAATTTCCAGGATTTTGAAGAATTAATAAACTCTGAAGTAAAAATAATCTTTAAAGATCAAAAAATCACCCTCTGGACCATGAATCAGAGAGGGGATTGTGGCAGTCAGGTGATAAATGGAGTTTTGGAAGGAGTGTATGTTAAAGTGAGCTCAGTGTGTCTGTGGGTTTTTCCACAATGTTTTCTCCTTATTTGGAAATTCACAGAATTTTTCCTTTGGCTATTTGTACCTTGATTCAACATCTATCATATTAGAAAGAATCAAGTGTAAGTTCTGGAACTGGTCTCCCCTCTACCACTAATTTATGTTTTAGTAAAATGAAAAACAGAAACCAGTATGACATGTCTGGAGGAATGATGGAATTTAGTGCCATGAAAGACTTAAAAGATGAATGAACGTCAATTCGTGGTAGGTCTTCTTTTAAGTTATCTATTTGGTGTGTTTAAATATGATGAAAAGAAGGATGGAGAGCATCATAAATACAATTAATTGATGACCTCAATATAAGCTATTGTACCAGATGTGGCTCCTTTCCTGAAGCAACCCACAGAATGCTTTTACCCTGATATGTGGCACTTGATCCAAAGTCAATGCTGTTCAGACAAGAAATAAAGGTCACAGGTTTCAGCGGTCAACAGAAGAGAGATTTTCTTGGAGGTAGTGTATGAATAACTTCCTCTGAATCACTCGTTTTGGTGCTCCAGGAAATTGAAATCATTGGTAGCCATTTCCTGTGATTTCTTTCCTCTCTGATACCTTGAAGTTGCTTGTAGCTTTCTCTGAGCTCTTCCAGAGGTTTTTTTACCTTCTAATTCTCCATATTAAATCTCATCCTCATGATTTCCTGCATGTTGTAAAATGGTATCTGAATTTTGAGTAATTTAACCTACAGCTTTGTTCTCTCCAAGTTTTCTGAGGCTCTGTAATAAGAACTTCATTTATCCAACACTTCAAGTCAAAGGGCATACATACACTCTTGACATGACCATTCCCACCATTCTTCCAACATATCCTTCTGGTTGTCCTTGACCTTGAATTCAGTGTTTTCATACCAAAGGGCATTTGTAGGCATTCTCCTTCCTAGAACTTTCTCCTCAGTCTTCTCATATCTCACTCCCTCACTTCATTTAAAACTTGGCTCAAATCTCACTTACTCAGAAAAGACTTCCCTGACTACTGTTCCTACTTTTTTTGTTTGTTTGTTTACTATTGGCTTCACAACGTATATTGATTTTGAGTTTGACAATATATTAATTTACTCTCCTCTCAACTAGAAGAAAAACTCCAAGAAAGTAAAAGCTTAATCTCTTCCATGGTGACTCAGATGGTAAAGAATCTGCCTGCAGTGCAGGAGACCAGGATTTGATCCTTAGGTCAGGAAGATCCCCTGGAGAAGGGAATGACTACTCACTCCATTATTCTTGCCTGGAAAATTTCATGGACAGAGGAGCCCGGTGGACTACAGTCCAAGTTGGACATGACTGAGCAACTAACACTTTTTTTTTCCACATCCCCAAAAGTAGGTTACACAATTAGTAGGATTTCAATACATTTTTATTAATATAAAAATAAATCTCACATATAGATTGTGTGTCTTTGAGTCATTACTTTAAATTTCAGTATAAAATATACTCATAACATGTTAAATTGGTGGAAGTTATGATAAGACAGCATTATGGGAGGCAGTATTGAATTCAATGAGTATTCTTACAGTTGTCCTTAAGCATATAAAACTTCCAGGTAAAAGTCAACTTATTACTACAGCAGTCTGTGGATTTTCCTGCTTACCTGGCCTGACTTTGTCTGCTCTGTGTATGTGAAACCTTATTGCATTATCAAGAAAATGTCTTACACAGTTCGTGTCTCAATCCTTCCATGAAGGGATTATTTAGCTCATCTTTTATGAAAACAATAAAATAGTCTCTTTTAAGGCTGGATTCAAATTATGAAATGGAAAATATGTGCTTTATACAATCTTAGTCACAACAATTGAAAAATATATAAACTATACACAGTCTTTTTTCTTAACTGAGCAGCCAGTAAAGCTTATAATCAGAGGCTGATGTAATTACTCTGTCTATTGATGTCAAAATTCCTCCTCTTCTCTCTTCATACAAGTTCTGCTGTTTCTTTTCTGATGACACATAATATTCCCATTTCAGTTTGGTCTGCCCTGGTTGTCACTTTCTTGTAACAGGAGAGATTGCTCAGGCTGTGCTATTGCACTTTGCTATTAGATTTTAAAGAAAAGGAGTAACAATTGAATTGTTCAAAAAACTGCATCTCTCCAATATGCTGTGAAAAATGCCTACCCTTAATTTCAGGTACCATGGAGTGATGTTTCTCTCAACTTCTGATGTGCTGGTATATTTGGTGCCTTTTACATTCTTTGTCACACTGTAGTGATAGGGAAGTTTATTATATTTTATTTTGTGTAGTAGAGGAAGTAATTCCTAATGGGGTCTGAGTTAAAAATCAGATCCTTCACTGGACAGAAATAATATAATTCAATCTTTATATTCAATACCATTAAACAATATCCTTCTGGCTTCAGAAGACATTTCTTTTATCAATCCTCACTATCATTTTTCTTACACTCACAAATCCTGACCATCAAAAGTACATTTCATGTAAGGCATTAAAGCAAGAGAGTCGTTTATAGGAAGTTACATTATCTAATACCAGACATTTCTCCTTTCAGATTTCTCAACTTTCTGACCCTCTTCTACTCAAGATATTCACATAATTTCTTCAGTTGTTGTGCATGTAACCTTTAGACTCTCAACTCTTTGTATCTTAGTATAAAACCTCCACCTATCATAGGTACCCAGAATAACCATACATGCAAAAGCTTTCAAGCAAGTACATCTGTAACTATATCTAGAATATATGTGGAAGCTCAGGCAAAGAAAAGCTTGAGGGGAACATCAGTGGATCAGTAGTTGAAACTAGGAGAGTGACCAAGGAGTTCGTGCTTTCTGGTAAATCACCAAAGAGACACCAAAAGTGCAAGCATGAACCATGGAAGAGGAATCCACAGAGATGAAAAGATGTGAAAATGACCAGTAAAGTGTGTGATACGGAAACTAACGGAATATAGAATTTTAAGGAGGATGACGTGAACAATTCTGTCCCATGAAACAGTGACTTTACAGTGTGATAAGTACACAAATTATCCTTGGAATCTGGCATAGGGAGATTGTTGGTGACTCTAATGAGAATGTTCTCAGTACATAAAGTTATAGGACATGTTCCAGTGGTGAGTCAGGAAGTGAAGACAAAGTATGTAGTTCACACGTTTAAGAAATCTGAGTGGCAAGATTATGAAGCAAATAATAGCAAATGGCCTAAATGTTTTCAAGATATGAGAATGAGCAGGCAGATGATGCTCTGAAATAGTCATTTGAGGGACTAAGAAGAAGGTTTTGACCAAGGACCAGTGAAAGTTAGTAATAAAGATTCACTTGTCACAATTTATGTGACAAGTCTTCATTAGACTTTCATGAGCCTGGGATTCATAAGGCTTTCTTATCAAAGTTAAGTGACGTACTGGACTAGAGAAGGTATTTTGTAATTTAAATTTATAGTTGGGTTTTCTTGGGTGACTATATTAGAAACACAGTAAAGAAAGACTATATATAAATAAGTAAAAATGAAGGGACAATACTGTTTATGTTTCTGATGGGAATATAGTTTATATGATGAATCAAATGCTTTTACTAATTGTAATTGAAGAAAATATTATATACAGTGTGCCAATGCTCATCATAGAATCTTCCTTTACCCTCACTTATGAGATGAGGAAACCAAGGCACAGAAAAGGGAAATCACATCCAAGTTTAAATAGTTAACAAGTAGTACAGCTAAGATTTGAACCAAAGAGTCCAAATCTAGACTCAGTACTCTTAAACACCAGCAAATGAATGCTTCCATAGTGGGTATAATTAACTGAAATCAATTTTGACTAGTTTAATCAGAGGTGGAATTTGTCATGGTTGGATCAGAATATAGGGCTTGGAAGCTATGCCAAACAGAAGAGCAGCCAGGACCACCCTGCACAGCAGTCCAGGGAGGTGTACAGGTGCCTTTCCAGGGCACAAATAACACAGATAACATCACCGGTAACAAGGACTAACACAGATCAAGCACAAGCTGGAATCAAGATTACCAGGAGAAATATTAATAACCTCGGATATTCAGATGACACCACTCTCATGGCAGAAAGTGAAGAGGAACAAAAGAGCCTCTTGATGAAGGTGAAAGAGGAGAGTGAAAAGGCTGGCTTCACACTCAAAATTCAAAAAATGAAGATTATGGCATCTGGTCCCATCACTTCATGGCAAATAGGTGGGGAAACAATGGAAACAGTGAGAAACTTTATTTTCTTGGGCTCCAAAATCACCTGGACCATCAAAAAAGCAAGAGAGTTCCAGAAAAACATCAATTTCTGCTTTATTGACTATGCCAAAGCCTTTGACTCTGTGGACTACAATAAAGTGTAGAAAATTCTGAAAGAGATGGGAGTACCAGACCACCTGACCAGCCTCTTGAGAAACCTATATTCAGGTCAGGAAGCAACTGGACATGGAACAACAGACTGGTTCCAAATAGGAAAAGGAGTACGTCAAGGCTGTATATTGTCACCCTGCTTATTTAACTTCTATGCAGAGTACATCATGACAAACACTGGGCTGGAAGAAGCACAAGCTGGAATCAAGATTGCCGGGAGAAATATCAATAACCTCAGATATGCAGATGACAGCACCCTTATGGCAGAAAGTGAAGAGGAACTAAAAAGCCTCTTGATGAAGGTGAAAGAGGAGAGTTTTAAGTTGGCTTAAAACTCAACATTCAGAAAACGAAGATCATGGCATCCGGTCCCACCACTTCATGGGAAATAGATGGGGAAACAGTGGAAACAGTGAGAGACTTTATTTTGGGGGGCTCCAAAATCACTGCAGATGGTGATTGCAGCCATGAAACTAAAAGACGCTTAACCTTGGAAGGAAAGTTATGACCAACTTAGATAGTATATTCAAAAGCAGAGACATTACTTTGCCAACAAAGGTCCGTCTAGTCAAGGCTATGGTTTTTCCAGTGGTCATGTATGGATGTGAGAGTTGAACTGTGAAGAAAGCTGAGCACCAAAGAATTGATGCTTTTGAACTGTGGTGTTGGAGAAGACTCTTGAGAGTCCCCTAGACTACAAGGAGATCCAACCAGTCCATCCTAAAGGAGATCAGTCCTGGGTGTTCATTGGAAGGAATGATGCTAAAGCTGAAACTCCAGTACTTTGGCCACCTCATGCAAAGAGTTGACTCATTGGAAAAGACTCTGATGCTGGGAGGGATTGGGGGCAGGAGGAGAAGAGGACAACAGAGGATGAGATGGCTGGATGGCATCACCGACTCGATGGATGTAAGTTTGAGTGAACTCTGGGAGTTGGTGATGGACAGCGAGGCCTGGTGTGCTGTGATTCATGGGGTTGCAAAGAGTCGGACACGACTGAGCGACTGAACTGAACTGATCCTACTATTCTGCCCCCAAGCTAAGAATGTATATGGCCTGATCTCAAGGAAAAGTTGAAAACCCACTATATGGCTGAACTTCAGGAATTCCCACCATTCTTCATTTTTAACTTCTTTATCTTTTCATTCATTCATTCACATATTCATTCTAGCCAATAGATAAAGAGAATATTTATGATGAGCTAGTGCTGTGCAAGGCACTGAATACCCACCATGGTCAGATACATTAATATACTTTACATAAAGGAAACTTATAGTACTAGGAGAGGAGGTAAAAGAAAGACATAATTTAGATATAAAGGTCAGGTGAGGATCTCCCTGAGAAGCAGTGGTTCAGCTGAAACAAGAGGAAGAGACTTTCAGGTAGAGAAAGCATCATGTGCAAAGGCCTTTAAGTGGGAAAAACAATGACTTTTTTGAGAAATTAAAAGTTCAGTAACTGAAGTGTTTATGTTTCTGTTTTCCCTAACTCATTGATTATGTATAAGTATCTTATGACCAGAGACCACATATTACATGTAATGGGAAGATTTAGAATCATAGTCTTTCTGTCCTGAAGATGCCCTGTAATTTCCTAAATCGGCAAAAAAAGGGTATATTCTATACACTTTTAATATAAATATATTACTTGTATAATTATATAATATATGTATTTATAAAGGTTAACCCTGGTGGCTCAGTGGCAAAGAATCTCTCTTCCAAGTAGGAGATGTGGGTTAGATCCCTGGGTTGGGAAGACCCCCTGGAGAAGGAAATGGCAACTCACTCAAGTATTCTTGCTTGGGAAATCCCATGGACAGAGGATCCTGGCAGGTTACAGCTGGAGTTGCAAAGAGTTGGACACAACTCAGTGACGGAGCACACAGGCATTATAAAGGTTAAACTGATTTAATACCATATACATGCGTGTGCATATTTTGTATCTATATCTGTATCTATGATCTGTTTTGATGGGTCAGGCTATTCCCCTCAACTTAAAAGGCAGCATCCTTCTTTTGTAAGTCATGAGGAAATCTATATGCTGATATGAAGAAAGGTGATCTCTCCACATATCAATTAATGATTAAGTCCCCCAAAGCCAGCATTTATGTACTATCATTTTGTTGTGTGTGTGAAAGGTAGGCGGATGTGAAAACATGGTACGAAGCACTCTGATGAGACAGGGGAAAAAATGAATCAGAGAGAATGCAAGTGCAAAGGAACAACAATTCAATCTAGATGAGAGGGCTCTGAAAATGTAAGCGAGGCACAGTCTGCATAATTGAAAGTTCATGCAGAAAACCTCTTTGGACATCAAAGCTCAGCATTTAGTTACTCTGAGCAGTGGAGTTCTGAAGAGTTTCACTTCAGAAGTAGATTTTAAAGGCAATGAATCTTGATTGTTTGGAAGAAATGCCATCCACAACTTTTATTTGCTATTTTAAAATATGTTTAGCATTGTTTTCTCCCAAGGCTATTTAATCTTACTTCCACACTTTCTAAATTCACAGTAATAATAGTTTTTGAAAGGCAGCAAGGGAATCATGTCCTTTTATCCTATTCAAATGAAATAATCCTTTGGGCATTAATATTTCAAAGCATTTGTATTTTATATTGCATTATAAAGTAAATAGATTTTTTTGGTGCATTGATCTTGATGGAGGGAAGAATCGATAGATGAGACATGACATTGAGTGAAGGAAAAGAAAGTTGATACTCATTAAAGAAATGGCCCATGATACCCACATCCAGGACAGCAAGGACATATTTTATAATTTCTGAAGTGTCTTATCGGTGAAATGATAAAAACAGTTATAAATGGGTGATTATTATGTTCTTTACCTGCTTATGGAACACATATTTTGTTGCTTGCCTCTGTAATTCCCTTTTGTAGATGTTGAAAGTTGAATATGGTGAAAACCATGACTCATTATTTTGGGTCACATATTGCCAGCTCATATTTTTAATATAAACACAGCATATCAGCCCAAGCCATCAGCCATTGATTATCTGATTAAGGTGTATTGTTAGAAAACCATAATTACACTGTTTTCTAAAGAGAACTTAATCTCATTTGTTTTGGTTAGAATGTTTTGTTTGTAAAACAGAAATCTAGTGACAAGCAAAAGAGGAACTTTTATAAAAAATAAACACAGGGCCTGAAAACAGGAATGTATTTGGATTGTAAGAAATATCTGAAAGTAGAAAGTTAAATGCCTTCTAGGTCCTTCTATTTCTTTCATCTCTGCTTCTGCCTCGGTATCCATTTACATTTCAAAACATCCACAGATCTTTTTAGTTCTCAGGCTCAGATACTAGGGAAGGAAACCCTTGATGCTTTTATATCAGAAATCATCCTGGGCCCATTAACTGTGGCCAGAGGAGTCTTGTAATAAGTGCTAGAAGTAGCTCTTGCATCACTCACATAAACAGAAAATCCTACAGAAGTATTAAGGGGAACCACCCAACAAGTTTCCAATATATGCTTTGGTGGAACCATGACGTGAACTAACATTTTTCAGCATTTAATACTGACCAAGCACTACATGGATAGTCTCTTTTAAAACTTAGTACAACTCACTAAGTATGTGTAGTTATGTATAGATGAAGAAGCTAAGCTAAAGGAAATGTGAAACGAAGTCCAAGATTACACACCTACACATTTAATTGAAGTAAATAAAGATGCAGTTATTGTACTTACATTTTGCTAAGGAGTGCTCTAAGGTTTAAGGATTCCAAATTCTCAGATATGATCAGTCCATGAGCTTGGAGAGCTCATGGCCAATTGGAAAAGAGAAGAGCAACACAGTAGTTAAGTTTTATATTTTAAGGAACCAATGATGTTTCAGAGGTTTATGTGCAGGGCATCAGACTCTTTGTGACCCAGGCCAGTGGAAAAAATTTGGGGGGAAAAGGACATTTGAATTTAAAAGATGGATTAAGATTAGCCGGATGAAGAAAAAAGGTAAGTGAATCCGGGGCAAAAGAGCAGGTGTGTGAAAATGAGGTCATTTAAAACACAGTATACTTGTGGTGTATTGGCAGTGAAACATAGGCAATTTGGTGGAGATAAAATATAGGGGGAAAAAAAGAAGCAGAGAACGTCAGATAGTGAGAATCAAGACAGAGGAGAAGGTTAGATTTTGATTAGCATTGAATCTGTTTAGGATTTCATTGTTATGAGAAGGCAATGAGAAGGTGTGAAAACTTTTTAAAAGTTACATGAATTGACATTGAAAAACAAATTATTCTGAAAATATTAATAATTAACAGGTTGGAAGATGGGAAGACTACATGCTAGAAACTAAAAAAGGATCCAGTGGCAGAAAACTATACGAAAGATAATGAAGTTCTATCTGAAAGAAACTGAGACAGTTGGTGAAGCTAAAATTCTAGTAACAGTGTGGCTTTTTAATACCATAGAACCCCCTCCATTGTGGAAAGGGGGGAGAAATGCAACAGAGATTGAATTCAACTTGGAAAATTAGGAAATTTTACCTACTCCCCTTCAACTACCAATGAAAAAAAATTTTTTACAATGCCAGTCATTTATTTTAAAATAATTCAGCATGGACAGTAATTGAAAGGTGAATATTCATTTCTTAAGCTACATTCAGGCAATAGGCATCTGACTTAGTGAGGAATTCCCTCTCAAGAGGTAGTGATAAACATCATAGGTAAGTATACTTTGTGATAACTTGAACAGACAATTTTTTCCATCCAGAACATTGGGGTCAAAAATATGATTTTAAGCAAAACAATAGTTTTCCATTAGAATTCTTTACATTTCGTACCCAGTTCAACAGTATGATCTGAAAGTTATCAAATGTTTCCCATATAATTTAACATATCAAATAATCCTAGTTACTTTAATATTTCTTCTGAGATGCCTAGGGACTTTTTAGAGGATTCCCTGGTGGCTCAGTAGTAAACAATCTGTCTGCCAATGCAGGAGAGGTGGGCTCAATCCCTGAGTTGGGAAGATCCCCTGGAGAAGCGCATGGTAACCCACTCCAGTATTCCTGCCTGGAAAATCCCACGGACAGAGGAGCCTGGCAGGCTATAGTCCATGGGGTCACAAATTGTCTGATATGACTAAGCACAGCACATTAGCATTAGGGGCTCTTTGGAATACTCAAAGATAGCTAAAGAAAGAAACTTACAGTTTGTTATCAAAAGCAGTTCAATATTTCAGGAAAAATTTGTTTTCTTAACAGGGAGTAAGACAACCAAATTTCAGTCTTGTATCAGCTTACTATTGACAACAAAGTTCATTTAACTAAATTTAAATACTAAGTGGATTTAATTAAATCCAGTCTAATCTTAATCACTCCTAAAAACAGAAAATTCTTTTTTTTCAAAGTTCCCTTTTTTCCACAAACTTTTTTTTTATTACTTTTTGTATCCACATGATTTGTCCCTTAATTTTCCCCATCCAGAAACAAACAGCTCTAGGACAAAATTATTATCATCATTTTTCCTCAAAAAAATTTTTTTTAAAAACTCCTTTCTTTATACCTTCTCTTGATGACAGCACATATTCCTCTTGCTTTACACACTGAAATGCTTTCCTTGTCATTTTTAGTAGTTTTAATTACATATTACAATTTTTAAACGTTAAATGTCTTAAAAACCCAAGAAACAAATAATTGAACTGTTACACTATTATTTACTGATTGGCAAACTTAAGAACACATTCCATAACCTCTAAAAACATATATTTTCCTCATAGCATAATTTCTCTTTAATGTGGTATGAGATGTGTGTTTAATAAACCCAAACATCTTTAGTGCTTTTTCTCTCATAAGAAGGCAAAACTAGGTAAACTTAAATTTGTTCAGTAATGTGTCAGTATTTTACCTTAAAAATGATTTAGACATTCAATTAATTTTCATCAGAAAACTTAATTTTGAAAAATTCTAAAATTTAAAGTTACCAAAAATCTGGAAAAAACTATTTTTAGATGAACATTCCTGAAACACAATTTTTTCAAAGACTTTATCTGAAAGCCTTTAAAACCATTCATGACAATATCACATATAGACACATGATATTCAGACAGAGATCTCAAATTTTATATTTCAATATAGAACTTATCAGCTCATGAATAACAGTTGGAATAATTTGAATGTACTCACTTGAGTTTAAAAGGCTTCTCTCCCTCCCTACCAACTCCTTTTATCCCCCCTTGGCTTGAAGTTCTAATTAACCCAAGGCTGAAGTCTCAGGCAAAGAGAGCCGTGTTTGTATTTCAAGGACATGATAAGAGTTAATTTCAAGCTTTCTCCTAGGCATATTTTTTTTTCTCTCTCTCAGGGTTAGAATTTTGAAAACAGCATTTATCCAGCTAGCTTTCTCTAACTGCATTTGCAAAAACAAAAAAGTTTTGGAATTTCAAGAGTTTCATCTTAACCAATTTTCTCTGGAGTCTGAGGAATACTGTCAGCAACACAGTGTTTAAAAAAAATTATCTTTATTTTTCTTTAGTCATAGTTTCATTGCTTAAAGTTTTCTGAGTTGAACCTGAATCTCCCATTTTACAAAAGGCAACGAGAGTACCAGTCACACATGGAATGCACACTCACACACCAGAAGACAACTGTCACATGTCCTTTGAGAGGATCACCACTGACCAAGAGTCCCAGATAAATACTTCTCCAACACAAATGGTCCCCCAAAGCAGACACATGTCAGAACCATGGGCAAAATGCCCAAATAGCACTTCATGCTCAAAAGAGAAGCTTACTCAGAAGACTGAGTAAAAAGGAAAAGCATTAAGTTGGCAGCCAGCAGTAAGCAGAGGGGAAAGGGGGAGGATCCCAGGAACAAATGATTTCAGCAACTTCTTAGAATGCCCCCCAAAGCCTCCCTCTCAGGGCCAGCTAGCCAAGATCTGTGGGCTCCTTACAGCCGTTCTGGTGCAGTGACATGGCTGTGGCTCTCCTGGGGGAAATCCTGGGAAGCCAGATGTCGCGAGAACACAACCGCCCCACACAGGGCTCCAAAACTGTTACCGAAAGTGGGGTCTGGATGCTCCCGACTCAGAAGCCAATAAAGAGGCGAGGTTGGTGGAAAGGAACATTTGATTTACTTTGGAGGGTGGTAACCAGGAGATTCTCCTCCAAATGCGACTCTCCCCACTGATAATCAGTGGGCAAAACAATGCAGGGAGGTGCCACAAGCAGAAATGGTAGTCAGCTCTGATAGTCATCTTGAAATTGTCATGTGGTGGTCTCATGAGCCTCATCTTGATTGTTTTAAGTACAGTTAGTCTTTAGGTCCAGGGTTAGTTTGTTCCCATTTCTTTGAGGCCAGTTCTTGGAATCGTGGCAGCTCATGTCATGACTAGTCTGGTCATCATGTAGTTATCATCTTCCACCTGCTGGGAGTTTCAGTGTCTAGAAGACAGCTGAAAAGTCATGGCACAGAATATCATCAATTGCCCTTGAAAGGGAACTAAAGTCCTTGACTATGATTAATGGATAAACTATTATTATTCAGTCTTGTTGGACCATTTTTCCTTTGTTTTAGCCATTTTCATTTCTCTGATTAAACTTACTCCTTGGCTAAAGTTTTTTCACGGACAAAGGGCAGGCTGAGGATATGGGGGACAAGGACCACAGGTTCCTGCTCTATTTCAAGAGCTCATTTCTTTATTATCTATTCCTTATTATGGGTTTTTCTCATAAAATATAAAAAATATAAAACCAGCTTAGAAGAGGACAGCATAAACGTTTTAAATTCTTTTGTGAAGACTGCCTAAATCCTATCCAAATTAATCAAACAAAAATCACATATATCTCTTGGTTAGCTATGTTAACGGAACTGTAGAATGATTTTGTTTGATCCTGGCCTCATTTTTTCAGTTAGAGACAACCTTGTCAAATTCTTTTTATTGACCTTATATTGTTTTCCTCCAAGACTTCTATCTTGCATGTCAACACTAAATAATTTGTTAGAATTTTTATGACTCTTTAAAAAGGGCTCAAAACACTTTATAGTAATGAATATTGAGCCAATTTTGACAACCTTGAAGAGATGAGGCAAAATACTAAAGTGTACTTGCACTTTTATAAACTTATTTAAATGCTGAAAGATTGTTGGACCACAAAACACTGATTCAAAATAATAACTTCATTTTGTCATTGATACATTTACAGGTATGTATGAACATTCATGCTCAGTTACTCAGTCATGTCCGACTCTTTGTGACTCCATGGATGGTAGCCCATCAGGCTCCTCTGACAATGGGATTCTCCAGGCAAGAAAACTGGAGAAGTTTGCCATTTCCTCCTCCAGGGATCTTCCGGACCCAGGGATCAAATCCGAGTCTCCTGCATTGCAGGTGGATTCTCTACCACTGAACCATTTGAGAAGCCCCATTTACATGCTTATCTTATTGCTCATTTTCTTTTAACTCATATTTCAATATATTGTGTTTTTATAAAATTATTCTTGTTTTTATAAAGATCTCAGAGTTGCGGACAATAGTAATTTGCACTGACTGTATATAAAATACTTATAACTAGTTAGGTTATATCCTTGTGTGAATTTTATTCCTATCATCATTTTTAACACAGAAATGTCATATACTTAACACACGCCTCAAATAATATGGATACAGGTTATTCGATACTCATCAAACACATTTAACCTGTGATTCTTGTGTCTTTCATTCTAACAAGTTATTAAAGGAAATGTGATTCATCATTAATCAAAGTTTTTTTCCAGTTTCTTATTACTAAAATAACACATAATAGTTGTGAAGAATTTGATAAATATTACAGAAACTCTCTTACTGAATTCTGCTTAACTGATTACCAAGGGTAACTTTTTCTGTTCTGAGATCAATCTCCAGTGTGAGTGGTGAGAGTGTTCCCCACAACACCAAGCAAATCTCCTACACCAGCTGGATTTCCAACAACTCAACCCAGTTCTGTCATCTACCCAGTGGTAACCTCAGATTCCACTGGTTAAGGGTTCAGTCCTGCAAGACCATCCCCTGCTCCTCCAGATGTCTCTGGCAAGCCCAGGTTGTTACTTATGCTTCTGATCAGCTGGCTATGTATCAGAGGTTCCCAAGGATCTCTCCTTGGGTTTGATTAATTTGCCAGAGCAGGTAAATAGTTTACATACTAGATTGCTGGTTTATTATGAAAGAATGTATCTCAAGAACAGTCAGATGCAAGGAGTACATAGAATAAGGTATGTGGGAAAGATCTTGGAGGTTTCAGGCCATCTCCAGGCACATCACTCTCTGCAAATTTCCACATGATCATCAACCCAGAAGCTCTGCAAATTCAGTTCTTTGGGGGCTTTATGGAGGCTTCACTGCATAGGCACCATTAGTTAAATCATTGGTCATTGGTATTTCATTCACCCTCCAGCCCCTCTCTCCTCCCTAGAAATCAGGATATGGGACTGAAAATTCCAAGCTTCTATTCTTGGTGGTTTTCCCTAGCAACCAACCACCATCCTTAGCACTGGCCCCAAATTCATCATTAATAGAAACCCAGTTGTGGTGGAAAGGGTCTTGTTATGAATAACAAGACATTATTTTACCTTTATGACTCTGAAGGTTTCCACTGAAGACAGGAGACCAAATTTTATGACAAAATTGGTCTACTGTTATGCTCAGGAAATTTCAATTTTGGACTATGATTCAGGAACTATGAAGGAAGACCAGAAGACTGGTTTTCTAAGTGGCCAAATATACTTTTTCTTATAAATGATACTATCACAATAACCAAGTTTCCACTGCCTCTACAAAGTGCTGAACACTCAAGGCAAGTAGGCTTTAAGCCATTGGAAATATTTGCTTACTAGAGTTTGCTGAATATAAGTACATCTCTAACACATGTGTGCCAGGTTTACTTAATGCAATTATGCAATGTAATTCAATAAAACAGTGCTGCCAGAAGAGAATTATTTTAATAAAAATTAAATAAAACTATGAAAGTAATAAATAATAGAAATTTTCTTGAAAATTAATTGCCAATAAAATGGGTATGGGTGAGACCACCATAAAATATTGGCAGGGAAATTATAAAAATTTCTAAGGAGTCTCAATTCAGATTGCTATACAGATGTCTACAGTCCTCACTACCCATAAAAGAAAGCAAAACTTGGGATCATAAATATAAAACAAGTTTGGGAATGTAAATTAGTTGTTGGTGGTGGATTTTGTAATACATTGTTTTATTTTCTTCTTTTCCCTGGCAATAACCAATCTGAAAAAAGACAACAGACAGATATAATAAGAATAGAAAAAATTTTTTTAATGTTGAAACACTAATCTTACTTAAATGTTTATCAAAATAGTTAAAAAGAATTTTTGACACATAAAATTTATAATTTTAATGTTGTAATAGCAATAGTTGACCATCTGGTGATGTCCATGTGTAGATTCTTCTCTTGTGTTGTTGGAAGAGGGTGTTTGCTATGATCAATGTGTTCTCTTGGCAAAACTCTATTACCCTTTGCCCTGCTTCATTCCGTATACCAAGGCCAAATTTGCCGGTTACCCCAGGTGTTCCTTGACTTCCTACTTTTGCATTCCAGTCCCCTATAATGAAAAGGACATCTATTTTGGGTGTTAGTTCTAAAAGATCTTGTAGGTCTTCAAAGAACCGTTCAACTTCAGCTTCTTCAGCATTACTGGTTGGGGCACAGACTTGGATTACTGTGATATTGAATGGTTTGCCTTGGAAACCAAGAGAGATCATTCTGTCGTTTTTGAGACTGCATCCAATACTGCATTTCAGACTCTTTTGTTGACCATGATGCCTACTCCATTTCTTCTAAGGGATTCCTGCCTACAGTAGTAGATATAATGGTCATATGAGTTAAATTCACCCATTCCAGTCCACTTTAGTTTGCTGATTCCTAGAATATCGATGTTCACTCTTGCCGTCTCCTGTTTGACTACTTCCAATTTGCCTTGATTCATGAACCTAACATTCCAGGTTCCCATGCAATATTGCTCTTTACAGCATCGGACCTTGCTTCTATCACCAGTCACATCCACAGCTGGGTATTGTTTTTGCTTTGGCTCCATCCCTTGATTCTTTCTGGAGTTATTTCTCCACTGATCTCCAGTAGCATATTGGGCACCTACCGACCTGGGAAAAACAACAACACCGGGAGCTAACTGTGGCTCAGACCATGAACTCCTTATTGCCAAATTCAGACTTAAATTGAAGAAAGTAGGGAAAACCACTAGACCATTCAGGTATGACCTAAATCAAATCCCTTATGATTATACAGTGGAAGTGAGTAGATTTAAGGGATTAGATTGATAGACAGAGTGCCTGATGAACTATGCACAGAAATTCGTGACATTGTACAGGAGACAGGGATCAAGACCATCCTCAAGGAAAATGAAATGCAAAAAAGCAAAATGGCTGTCTGGGGAGGCCTTACAAATAGCTGTGCAAAGAAGGGAAGCAAAAAGCAAAGGAGAAAAGGAAAGATATAAGCATCTGAATGCAGAGTTCCAAAGAATAGCAAGAAGAGATAAGAAAGCCTTCCTCAGCGATCATTACAAAGAAATAGAGGAAAACAACAGAATGGGAAAGACTAGAGATCTCTTCAAGAAAATTAGAGATACCAAGGGAAGATTTCATGCAAAGACGGGCTCAATAAAGGACAGAAATGGTATGGACCTAACAGAAGCAGAAGATATTAAGAAGAGGTGGCAAGAATACACAGAAGAACTGTACAAAAAAGATCTTCACGACCCAGATAATCATGATGGTGTGATCACTCATCTAGAGCCAGACATCCAGGAATGTGAAGTCAAGTGGGACTTAGAAAGCACCACTATGAAAAAAGCTAGTGGAGGTGATGGAATTCCAGTTGAGCTATTTCAAATCCTGAAAGATGATGCTGCAAAAGTGCTGCACTCCATATGCCAGAAAATTTGGAAAACTCAGCAGTGGCCACAGGACTGGAAAAGGTCAGTTTTCATTCCAATCCAAAAAAAAGGCAATGCTAAAGAATGCTCATACTACTGCACAATTGCACTCATCTCACATGCTAGTAAAGTAATACTCAAAATTCTCCAAGCCAGGCTTCAGCAATATGTGAACCATGAACTTCCAGATGTTCAAGCTGGTTTTAGAAAAGGCAGAGGAACCAGAGATCAAATTGTCAACATCCGCTGGATCATGGACAAGCAATAGAGTTCCAGAAAAATCTATTTCTGCTTTATTGGCTATGCCAAAACCTTTGACTGTGTGGATCACAATAAACTGTGGAAAATTCTTCAAGAGATGGGAATATCAGACCACCTGACCTGCCTCTTGAGAAACCTATATACAGGTCAGGAAGCAACAGTTAGAACTGGACATGGAACAACAACAGACTGGTTCCAAATAGGAAAAGGAGTACGTCAAGGATATATACTGTCACCCTGCTTATTTAACTTCTATGCAGAGTATATCATGAGAAACACTGGGCTGGAAGAAGCAAAAGCTGGAATCAAGATTGCCGGGAGAAATATCAATAACCTCAGATATGCAGATGACACCACCCTTATGGCAGAAAGTGAAGAGGAACTAAAAATCCTCTTCAGTTCAGTTCAGTTCAGTCGCTCAATTGTGACAGACTCTTTGCGACCAGATGAATCGCAGCATGCAAGGCCTCCCTGTCCATCACCAACTCCCGGAGTTCACTCAGACTCATGTCCATCGAGTCAGTGATGCCATCCAGCCATCTCATCCTCTGTCGTCCCCTTCTCCTCCTGCCCCCAATCCCTCCCAGCATCAAGGTCTTTTCCAATGAGTCAACTCTTCCCAAGAGGTGGCCAAAGTACTGGAGTTTCAGCTTTAGCATCATTCCTTCCAAAGAAATCCCAGGGCTAATGCCCTTCAGAATGAACTTGTTGGATCTCCTTACAGTCCAAGGGACTCTCAAGAGTCTTCTCCAACACCACAGTTCAAAAGCATCAATTCTTCGGTGCTCAGCCTTCTTCACAGTCCAACTCTCATATCCATACATGACCACAGCAAAAACCATAGCCTTGACTAGATGGACCTTTGTTGGCAAAGTAATGTCTCCGTTTTTTAATATGCTATCTAGGTTGGTCATAACTTTCCTTCCAAGGAGTAAGCGTCTTTTAATTTCATGGCTGCAGTCACCATCTACTGTGATTTTGGAGCCCAGAAAAATAAAGTCTGACACTGTTTCCACTGTTTCGCCATCTATTTCCCATGAAGTGATGGGACCAGATGCCATGATCTTCGTTTTCTGAATGTTGAGCTTTAAGCCAACTTTTTCACTCTCCACTTTCACTTTCATCAAGAGGCTTTTGAGTTCCTCTTCACTTTCTGCCATAAGGGTGGTGTCATCTGCATATCTGAGGTTATTGATATTTCTCCCAGCAATCTTGATTCCAGCTTGTGCTCTTCCAGCCCAGCGTTTCTCATGATGTACTCTGCATAGAAATTAAATAAGCAGGGTGACAGTGTACAGCCTAGACGTACTTCTTTTCCTATTTGGAACCAGTCTGTTGTTCCATGTCCAGTTCTAACTGTTGCTTCCTGACCTGCATACAGATTTCTCAAGAGGCAAGTCAGGTGGTCTGGTATTCCCATCTCTTTCAGAATTTTCCACAGTTTATTGTGATCCACACAGTCAAAGGCTTTGGCATAGCCAATAAAACAGAAATAGATGCTTTTCTGGAACTCTCTTTCTTTTTCCATGATCCAGCGGATGTTGGCAATTTGATCTCTGGTTCCTCTGCCTTTTCTAAAACCATCTTGAACATCAGGAAGTTCACAGTTCATGTATTGCTGAAGCCTGGCTTGGAGAATTTTGAGCATTACTTCACTAGCCTGTGAGATGAGTGCAATTGTGCAGTAGTTTGAGCATTCTTTGGCATTGCCTTTCTTTGGGATATGAATGAAAACTGACCTTTTCCAGTCCTGTGGCCACTGCTGAGTTTTCCAAATTTTCTGGCATATGGAGTGCAGCACTTTTGCAGCATCATCTTTCAGGATTTGAAATAGCTCAACTGGAATTCCATCACCTCCACTAGCTTTTTTCATAGTGGTGCTTTCTAAGTCCCACTTGACTTCACATTCCTGGATGTCTGGCTCTAGATGAGTGATCACACCATCATGATTATCTGGGTCGTGAAGATCTTTTTTGTACAGTTCTTCTGTGTATTCTTGCCACCTCTTCTTAATATCTTCTGCTTCTGTTAGGTCCATACCATTTCTGTCCTTTATTGAGCCCGTCTTTGCATGAAATCTTCCCTTGGTATCTCTAATTTTCTTGAAGAGATCTCTAGTCTTTCCCATTCTGTTGTTTTCCTCTATTTCTTTGTAATGATCGCTGAGGAAGGCTTTCTTAACTCTTCTTGCTATTCTTTGGAACTCTGCATTCAGATGCTTATATCTTTCCTTTTCTCCTTTGCTTTTTGCTTCCCTTCTTTGCACAGCTATTTGTAAGGCTTCCCCAGACAGCCATTTTGCTTTTTTGCATTTCTTTTCCTTGGGGATGGTCTTGATCCCTGTCCCCTGTCCAGTGTCACGAACCTCATTCTATAGTTCATCAGGCACTCTATCTGTCAGATCTAGGCCCTTAAATATATTTCTCACTTCCACTGTATAATCATAAGGGATTTGATTTAGGTCATACCTGAATGGTCTAGTGGTTTTCCCTACTTTCTTCAATTTAAGTCTGAATTTGGCAATAAGGAGTTCATGGTCTGAGCCACAGTCAGCTTCTGGTCTCTTTTTTTGCTGACTGTATAGAGCTTCTCCATCTTTGGCTGCACAGAATAAAATCAATCTGATTTCGGTGTTGTCCATCTGGTGATGTCCATGTGTAGAGCCTTCTCTTGTGTTGTTGGAAGAGGGTGTTTGCTATGACCAGTGCATTTTCTTGGCAAAACTCTATTAGTCTTTGCCCTGCTTCATTCCGTATTCCAAGGCCAAATTTGCCTGTTACTCCAGGTGTTTCTTGACTTCCTACTTTTGCATTCCAGTCCCCTATAATGAAAAGGACATCTTTTTTGGGTGTTAGTTCTAAAAGGTCTTATAGGTCTTCATAGCACCGTTCAACTTCAGCTTCTTCAATGTTCCTGGTTGGGGCATAGACTTGGATTACTGTGATATTGAATGGCTTGCCTTGGAAATGAACAGAGATCATTCTGTCGTTTTTGAGATTGCATCCAAGTACTGCAAAAAAGCCTCTTGATGAAAGTGAAAGAGGAGAGTGAAAAAATTGGCTTAAAGCTCAATATTCAGAAAACAAAGATCATGGCATCCGGTCCCATCACTTCATGGGAAATAGATGGGGAAACAGTGGAAACAGTGAGAGACTTTATTTTGGGGGGCTCCAAAATCACTGCAGATGGTGATTGCAGGCATGAAATTTAAAAAGACACTTACTCCTTGGAAGTAAAGTTATGACCAACCTAGATAGGATATTCAAAAGCAGCAACATTACTTTGCCACAAAGGTCTGTCTAGTCAAGGCTATGGTTTTTCCAGTGGTCATGTATGGATGTGAAAGTTGGAGAGTGAAGAAAGCTGAGCACTGAAGAATTGATGCTTTTGAACTGTGGTGTTGGAGAAGACTCTTGAGAGTCCCTTGGACAGGAGATCCAACCAGTCCATCTGAAAGGAGATCAGTCCTGGGTATTCTTTGGAAGGACTGATGCTAAAGCTGAAACTCCAGTACTTTGGCCACCTGATGCAAAGAGTTGACTCATTGGAAAAGACTCTAATGCTGGGAGGGATTGGGGGCAGGAAGAGAAGGGGATGTCAGAGGATGAGATGGCTGGATGGCATCACCAATTTGATGGACATGAGTTTGGGTGAACTCCGGGAGTTGGTGATGGATAGGGAGGGCTGGCATGCTGCAATTCATGGGGTCACAGAGAGTTGGACACGACTGAGTGACTGAACTGAACTGAACTGAACTGAATAGCAATAGTAATTTAGGTGATGAAAGTTGATGTCACTGAATGGTTGCAAAAGTATCTGTCTTAGTTTTATTGTGTTCATTTCTCTGACTCTGAGAAATTGGCCTCCCTGATGACTCTGTGGGTAAAGACTTTGCCTGCAATGAAGGAGTACTAGGTTTGATCCCTGGGTCAGGAAGATCCCTTGGAGAAGGAAATGGCAACCACTCCAGTAACTTTGCCTGGAAAATCCAATGGACAGAGGATCCTGTCGCACTACAATCCATGGGGTCACAAGAGTCAGACATGAGTTAGTAACTAAACTACCTAAGATGGCCAATGTCTTTAAGAGACATGTTACTTGCACTTAATTATAGCTTATAAAGTATAGAACTCCAAATAGGGCATTTTCCAAAAACACATTATCAGAAGGATGGAATCAGGTGCTTCTGCCGAAGTATACAGGTCTTCACTTCTCATATTAATGAAGTAAATTAAAATTTAAAAAATTCTCTAGTCAGCAATGTATGAGTACCAATAACATGGCATTCCAGAAGATATAAGCTCTATGTAAGCTATCTCTGCACTAGACCATTTGTTTGCCAAACACTCACTGAGTGCAGTGTGTCTACCGGGCTCTGCTTAAAGAACTAGTAACAAAATAATTGATGACATGGTAAATTGATGCCTTTGAGACGCCACTGACATTGTAGGTCAGTTTAAAAATGCCACTGATGCTTGCATGTGTAAATGAGATTCAGTAATAAAGATATCTAAGACAAAGCAGGAAAAAGCAAACAACATGACGAAAACAGAGTTCAACTCTCAAACCTACCAATTTATCATCACTGATTTGCACACTGAAAAAAAATCCAAAAGATATATTCATATATTACCACTAAAGAATACTATTCTCAGTTACTACCTTTAGCTGATTTTCTTTGAAATCTTTGTAATTATTGCACTCTTGAAACCCTAGCCAAAGTTTAGTTTTGTCTTATTTTGTTTTCAATATATAGAAAATAACCAAATATCTAATTTTTTCATTACATTCTATGGAAAGCTATGGACTGTACCACATTCTTTTTTCTGTCAGTGTTGAAGCAGATGCTCTCTTTTCAAAATTTTTACTCTTTATTTAGGTCACTTTATACTCTTAAAAGTTATTTATTGATTTATCATTCAAAGCTCTTATATCTAGCCAGGCAAACATATTTCTGTAATTATTTTTAATTATTCAGTAATTTTCTATAATCATTTGCTAGGAATTCTGGCAAATAAATCAGAGTGAGCAGCACATGTTTCTAATGGTGGAGGCAACAGCTAGGATCTCTCAGTATAGAACTTCTCACCCTCTTCTGCTCTGAACTGAATTGGCTACATGGCCTAGCTGGGTCTCTGTATTTATGTTTCATGTTTAACATGCAGATTGAAAGAATCAGGTGAACATATCATATTTATCTGATAAAATGTCAAAATAGTTTTCTATACTTAGATAACTAGCCCAGTGCTTCCTGTGAGAGACCCAGAGAACAATGGTAGGCCTTATAGGAAAGGCCATGGAAAAATGCTGCCCTCACAGTGGAGAAGATGGGTTCCCGGAGGTGTTTTCTAATTCACAAATGCTTCAAACTATGTAGCTATAATAAAATCATGATGCATTAAGAGTGTTTGAATATGCCAAGGTTAGTTTCTTCAAAAATATTTCACATGATAATTTTGAGAAAATGATTTAGATTTCCTTTCCCAGGAGTAAAACTTTACTTTATGAACAATTTACTTGTTAATGAAATACAGCATATTGTGTAAGACACTATTTGAGGCTTTTACTCTGTGGAGAAATATCTCTTTAGTAATAAGTACATTTTAAAATTATGATATAGTTATTTAATAAAAAGCTTAAAAAACTGTTTTCATTTATAAGCCAGCAGAATAACTTAACTATTAAGAAATGTTAACACTAAGCTTTCATTAATTATATCCCTCAATCTTAGGCAGTAGTCAAAATATTTTGAACATAATTATCAAATTATTTTTATTAGCAAGATCCTTAATCTTATAAATGACAAAACTTATCACTTGGTGGAATCAAGTATTTTATTACACATAAACAGCTACAGAAAGTAAAGATCAAAAGATAAAGTACCACAGTTCCTATATTAGAGCTAAATATAGACAAAATTATAAAATGATATTAAATAAAATGTCTTAATATTTTATTTCTCTTTGGTGGCTATTTAAAACACATTGTTTGGTGTAGGAAATGTTACAATATGACAGTGGGTGTGGTATAGATGTGTGTGTATGTTTTGAAAATTCTTGTTCATTTGGAAGGTTTAAATTTTTCATTGTGCTATGATGTTGCTGTTTTGTTTTTTTTTTTTTTCTTTTCCTTTGGATTTCTTGTATTCAATATCTGGTATTAATAAATTATTTATTTTCATATTCTCTTCATTTTCTGAATGGAGAATCAGCCCATTCTATATTTTACTAGCAAGAAAAAAATATGATACACTTGATTTTCTGTTTCCTTCTTAGAGCTGAGCCCTCTTTTTCTGTCCTCTAATAATCACTCTTCCAAACTGAACTCATTTCTTTTTCAATTTATGTTCTTTCCAACCTCCTGTACACCTTCCTAGACTTATTTTCATGCCGAATTTATCATTGCTTGCTACATTTCAGAAGTTCTTCATATAAAAGACTGAAAAACATAGAAAATATTAGTATGTGCAGTTTTGGATATGGTATATTCCTTATGTGGGGTTTAATCTCTTAAAATATATTTATTTTGGGGAAACACAATGGAAACATACAAGAAAATATTTTCTGATTTCTCTTACAGTGGTCTCAAGTGTGTCACTGAACATTCACCAGAGGCTTTCATTCCTGAACACCCATATTTTCAAGTGGTTGGTAGTATTTGGAATGATCATTACTCAATTCTTTTTCAGTGAAAGTTTCACAAATAGTATATAATTTTTCTCAGGAATTTATTTTACCCAAGGAGGGATCTGAATCTAACTTGGTGTTAGTATTCTATAGGCCATCGTTTTTTAAAAGTGTTTAAAGTATGTATTGTTACCTTTCCTACTCACTTTTGACAACTGATTTATTTTCTTTTATGTTCCTATGCCTTTCACAATTCCAAGTAAAGGCTGTCCATTTCAAACTCGATGTTAATGGCACTCACTAGAGTTGCACAGGGCATCATGTGTCGTCTTCAGGCCATCAGAGCTGACCCAAGTTCTAGTCTGATCATAAAAGGCTTTATCATTTACACTTTTGATTATTAGTTCTGGTAATTAATTTTTATTTAATTTTTCCTGTTCTTCAATCACATCTTATATTGCTATGGTTAATTTTCTATGTTTCTAATTTACTCAAAATTTTCATGCCTGCTTTTTTTTTTAGTCTACTTTATTATTGTTAATTTGAATTTATTCAGTATAAATATGCTGTTTATCCTTCCCAGTGAACATTATACTTGGCAATCATTTCTTATTGAATTTCATACTTTTCCTATCCAGGCCTGCCCTTGTTTAACAGAACTAAAGCTTTCTTTTATATTACTAAGAATAAGAAACAAATGTGTTCTACATTTTTTGTGTGTGTCATGAACTAAACTCATTTCAGGGCAGGATTTTCTTCTGAGTCATTACCATTTTACTTCTCTCCTTATATCTCATAATGCCTTCTTATATACCAGTTGACATTTTCTGTTAATTCCTGTTGGAACTTGATTTGGTAATATTTGTTCATGCCACAAGGATGGCTGATGCATCTTGTTTTAATGTCCTTCCCCTGGATCTTATTGCAAAAGAAGGAAATGATTCATACCCAGTGTTGGGAGAAAGTAAGGATGTGAGTTTTCCATACTTGTTCCACAGTAGTTTCCTGGATGCTGGCAGAAGTCCCTGGTTGGTTTTAAACCAGAAGACCAAGAGTCATGTAACATAGGTAGCACACTAGTGCCCATATCATGGCATTTAGCAAATGTTAGTTTCCTTAGTAACCCTGTGGGCTTTTCAAATTGTTCAGTAAATGCAAAGAAACCTGACTGCCAATGCAAGAGCCATAAGAGATATGGGTTTAGTCTCTGGGTCTAGAAGATCCTCTGGAGGATCCACTCCACTCCAGTATCTTTGCCTGGAGAATCCCATAGACAGAGGAGTCTGGTGGGCTACAGTCCATAGCATTGCAGAGTCGGACATGACTCAAATGACATAGCATGCTCTCAAAAATAAGTGAAAAATAAATTTCTGTTGACCTATAGTCATGGTTCAGAGAACAATGAGAAGTAAGCCAGAGATTATTGATGCTGCTCCCAGGTGTATACCTCACAGGACTTATAGCTGTGACTAAAAGGCTTAAAGGCAAGAAAAGCACAAAGTACTGGAGATTTTTCACTATTTGGCTTCCTATGTCAGTGTTAGCCAGAGGCAGTTAAGGTCACAAGCCTGGAGAATTAGTTGTGCAGACTTTCATGGCCAGAGGCCAATGTACAGGCTGTCAGCGGAAGCTGGTAATGACTATTCCTAGTATATTTTGGTTAAGAGAAATGTCAAATAAGTAAAAGAGGGGTGATTTTAAATTCTAACTGATCTATATAAATATTAAATATGTAGACAAGTCTGAAATATTTTCACTTATTTCTCATTGCAAAGATATTAACTTGTCTTTCATTTCCAAATAGAATAACGACTGCTTTATTTACAAATATAACAAAATGAAAAACCAAGAACAACTTTTCCTGCCAGTTCTACTTACGCTTCCATCTTTCCTTGCAGAGGCAAAGCATGCAGAAAATGTCTATCTCCCAGTTAATACCTTGGATTTCCTCCTCCACAAACTACATCAAAAAGCCAAGGGTGTGGACTACAGAAAAACAAAGATTACATTTGAAGTTCTAGCTAGAAGGAACAAAAGCTGTCCTGGGGAGAAGAGTGAGTACACATTGAAGAGTTTAAAAGCCATGGGACCTGAAGGAGGTGAAAGGACATTGTTAAGCCTGAAGTAGTTCCAGGACTTCCCCAGGTGGTCCAGGGGTTAACACTTCACTTTCCAGTGCAGGGGTGTGAGTTCCATTCCTGGCTGGGAAGCTCAGATCCCACATGCCGCGGCGTGACCAACAAAACAATGCAGACAACAGAAGTAATATTGTAACAAATTCAATAAAGGCTTTTACAAATGGTCCTGCTGCTGCTGCTACTGCTAAGTCGCTTCAGTCGTGTTGGACTCTGTGCCACCCCATAGACAGCAGCCCACCAGGCTTCCCCGTCCCTGGGATGCTCCAGGCAAGAACACTGGAGTGGGTTGCCATTTCCTTCTCCAGTGCAAGAAAGTGAAAAGTAAAGTGAAGTCACTCAGTCATGTCCGACTCTGGCGACCCCATGGACTGCAGCCCACCAGGCTCCTCCGTCCATGGGATTTTCCAGGCAAGAGTACTGGAGTGGGGTGCCATTGCCTTCTCTGAAAAATGGTCCACATCAAAAATAAATAAATGCAATAAATTTTCTTAAGGGAAAAAAAAAAACAGAAGTTGTTTCTAAATTACACAGGCACTCTTCCATGAACCCAGGGTGACCAATTAAAGGGAGTCTGACAGCATAAGGGCTTCATCAGTTAGATACTGAGCTCTTCTACACAAAGACAGACAAAAATGTGTCCCAGAGATCCAGAGATTTCCTCCATGGTACTCATAGAGGTGAGAGTACATAGAAGATTGACCAACCTAGAAACTCATAGATCCCGGCAAGGAACATGTAGTTTGGATGTGCCCTAAGTAGGTTGCAGGTTCAACTCCAAACCAAAGACAAATCATGAGGTGGGGTCAAGAGGAATATTTAGGATTTGGTGGGAAAGCCTAGAAACTGAATGGAAAAAAAGTCAAACACAGGTCTGAAGGTGCAGCCAAGAACCAAGAAATATTTAACCAGAGACAGAAAACCACCATGGAGTAAAATCTACATAATTCTAAGCTTATTTTCATAGTCCACTTATGCATGCAGTGGTTTGGACTCCATGACATCTTAGCAATGACACACAAGATATTGATCACTTTGTCTAGATTTATCTCTGATGGGATCATCAAAAGGATATGAGAAATTTTAATAGGCATGAAGAAAATTCTCCTAAGCATTTAAACAACCTTTCCGACAAGGCATGTGTATGCATGTGTGTATATATAGAATTCAACTCACTCAAGAGGATAAGTTAGAGGCATACCTTAGTCACAAATATTGTGTGGTAGCACGAAAATGTCACAACTTGTACAGTGAGGATACACTTGTACAATGCATACAACTTAAGGATACACATGTATAATTTGTACAACTTGAAAATAGTACCCGAATAAAATATAATTATGTAATGCATGAATGCATGCTCAGTCATGTTTGATTCTGTCTGACCCCATGGACTATAGCCCCCTAGGTTCCTCTGTCCATGGAATTTTCCAGGCTGGAATACTGGAGTGTTTTGCCATTTCCTCCTCCAGGGGATCTTTCCTGACAAAGGGATCCAACCTGCATGTCTTGTGTCTCCTGCATTGGCAGGCAGTTTATTTACCACTGTGGCACCTGGGAAGCCCAATAATGTCATGTATACATGATTAATAATAATACTTACTGCATACATTCAGGATACCAAGCTTTGTAATAGGCATTTTATATCAGGTTTCTAATGATTTTTTTTTAATAGTTATTATTACTCCTATTTTATCCATGAGGAAAATGAGGTTCATAGAGGAGATGTGATTGCTCCAGATAATGAAGACTGTAGGTAATAGAGCTGGGATTTTACATAGGCCTTTCTGAATCTGAAACCCATGATTTCTTTACTACATTGTAGCAGCATATCTAAGGAGTCACCTTAGTCTTCCAGACCTGTGGTAAGACATAAAATCTGTCCGCAGTTTTTTGCACTTCAAATATTTATCCAGGGTACTCAAGAATACAATGGAAACTTAGAGAGAAGAAGCAGAATCTTAGTGGAGCTAGGAAAATTGTAAACACCCCTCACATCACACATCAAAAATAAAATGTTTTTTCAATTCAACCATTGGAGAACAGTTTAGCAATTCCTTCAGGGCAATACTTGGCAAAGTTCCCTCTAGGAATTCTTTCCCATGCTGTTTTCGCTTGAGAGAAATGGATAGATATTCATGGTGATGATGCTATTTCTGAGTTGGATCTGAGCTGGCCGCAGAGGTAACAGAGAATGTGTGGGAAAAGCTTTGTGTGATTACGGCAGGAGGAGTCATCGTATTTGCACTGGAAGCCACTTGTCTGATTGTTGCTGACTCTGCAGTAAAAGCAGAAACAGGCTTTATTTCTTAAGGAAGAAATCTTCTAACATATAGAACTGAACTGAAAGCAAGCACATGGAAACAAGGACAAATTAAAAAAAAAAAAAAATAATGAAGGAGAAGGACACACATCCTCTTCAAGAACACAGGAGGGAAAATTCTCACAGTAGATTTCTGCAGCTCCTTACAGTCCATCTATAGGTAAGAATATCTCAGAGGAGGGATATAGAATCAATTGTGAGCAAAACAGTAGCCACGCAAGTCTCTTCTTTCTACCAATGTCACCTTCCGTCGCTATGACAGTACTTTGACTCCAATTCAGCTTCACGTCAGCCAAGAAGCTAATGAAAGCAGAGATGCCTACAGCTGCATTTTCTGACTAGACTTTTTTTTTTTTCCCAACTTAATTCACTGAATATTTTCCATTTAACCACTCTTAATTCATAGTCTCACACTTTTACAAATACTTCCTGGGCAGAATCGACTAGTGAAGTAGAATCTAGATTCTTCCCTCACCTTCAAGGTACTGAGTAGACAAATGAAATTCATTAAATTATGACATGAATTAACAAATGTATCTATTACCTTAATTAGAGTAACTTGAGGACTACAACAATAAAGCACCTTTTTTTGGTCTCCAACTGTTCATTTGACTTTTTTTTTATTAGGGTTAGTTTTCTGTCTGTGGATGAAAACTCAATATGACCTATGCCATTTCTGATCACTCATAGGCAGTATAATTTCCTTTTCTCAGTTCTGCTTATAAAATATGTATAAATTCAGTATTTAAAAGATTCAGACTTGAGAACTCCAGTTTCACGACAGTGATATAGAGCTTGAAAGAACATTATTTCTATCCCTACAAAAAGAAAAAAAGCTGAAAGAATTCTGCAAATATTAACAATTTTTTTGCACCTATTAGAGAAATGAAGTTTTAGGGACTCAGTTTGCAATCTGGAGAAAGACAAAGGCTTGCAGTAAGAAACAGAACCTGATCTTAAATATAGTGAAGCTTGTGCAAATATAATATTTGGCAATAAAATATCCACAAGTTCCTTTTAAAAATTCTCTTATTGATAAATTGACAAATCTACTAGAAGTGAACAAATTTAATCAAGATTTAATGGATTTTATTGCTCCTTTTCAAATTCATTATTTACATGTATAATAAACCTAGACAAATAAAAATTACTTTCTGCTACTTACAACTTTATAAACCCATTAAAGTTTTGATTTTAACTATCTTACTTCTCATGCAGCCTGGTCATTTACTAATTTTGTAGACTCAATAATTTTGATAAATAAAACACATAATATTGTCTTAGATACATACTCAAACATTTCTCCTACTATTACTTCCACCTTAGTCTTAATTATCCATATTAACTATAATTTGTATTCAAAATAACTACTTGCACTTTACAGAGAAAATTGGGAGATAAGTATTTGATAATTGTCATACAAAGCATCTTAGCAAACCAGTAAGACTCAAAAGCACACACAAGATGTTGACCTACCTACATCCACATCATTTTAAAGTGGCAATCATGAAAATATTCAATAACATGATCCATGGGAATAAGCACTCTGAAACATCACAAAGTAAAAAAGCAAATATACACACACACATAAGAACATAATCAACTAATTACTTGGTGATCAAGGTTTCAGTACTCTATATCACTTGGGAAGTTTCTGATTATTAAAACAACACCCATGAATTACCTTCATTTAATATTAGTTTAGAATCTTAAATTAACTAAGGGTCTTGGAAATTACATTTAATCCCATATGCTTCTAAATCACTCTTTATATACACTATTTGTATAATTATAAATAAATTTAGTTCAATAAAATTTAAGAATTTTCAAAATCATGTCATAAACATTATGTAGAAATTATCTTAACTGATAGTAAGCCAATATACTAAATTTAACAACTCAACAGGTTAACTAGTTTCTTAGTGAAAATACAAACCTGATTTTCAAAAAAATTTATGTTGTACTCAATATAGTTAAGGGCTTCCCTGATAGCTCAGTTGGTAAAAAATCTGCCTGCAATGCAGGAGACCCCAGTTTGATTCCTGGCTTGGGAAGATCCACTGGAGAAGGGATAGGCTATTCACTCCAGTATCCTTGGGCTTCCCTTGTGACTCAGTTGGTAAAGAATTTGCCTGCAATGCAGGAGACCTGGGTTTGATCCCTGGGTTGGGAAGATCTCCTGGAGAAGGGAAAGGCTACCCACTCTAGTATTCTGGCCTGGAGAATTCCATGGATTGTATAGTCCTTGGGGTTGTTGCCAAGAGTCAGACATGACTGAGAGACTTTCACTTTCACTATATAGTTAAATATTATATTAAATCAGTATAAATATTAAAGATTTATTAAATGTTAACCCAATATGATTTGTTCAAAGTTTTAACCTTTCATATCCATTTGTATTCTTACATACAACTTCTGAGCTAGTATATTCTATAAAATGAATCTCTTTTTTAAAGGCTATCACTTTTAAAGATTTAGATGTTTATTTTCTAGGTATTTGGTAGGGATTATTAGATTTGTCAATGTACATAATAAAGTCTATGTCCTAGTTAGAATATAGCTTGTTTTTTAGTAATAATAACAACATTTAATAATATGTATAGAAGTGGAAAAATATTTCACACACACACAAAAGAGTGAAGGTTTTTCTGACTTAAAGACATATAAAGAATTCTTATAGTTACATTTTGTCCAAATTCAGACATGGACCAAAAATAAACACTGAGCACAAAATTAACTGGATTAGCTTGCAAAAAGCTGTTCTCAATTGTAGTTGACAGGAAATATTTTCTTAATCAATTTGACTTCACAAATAAAGAAAATAGACAAAATAACCAAAAATACATTAACAAATGATTCTCTCTCTTGTCCTTCATCCAACAGAAAATCAGTTCAGTTCAGTTCAGTCACTCAGTCATGTCCAACTCTTTGCAACCCCATGGACTGCAGCACACCAGCCCTCCCTGTCCATCACCAACTCCCGGAGTTCACTGAAACTCATGTCCATTGAGTCGGTGATGCCATCCAACCATCTTATCTCAATAGGCATCTATTATCCTAATAGATACCACCAAAATATTCAGACAATAAAACCAGATTTCCAACCCTTGCTGCCAGTCATGGGGAATAACATACTGGTTATTAAGTAAGGTGCTTGCACCTTACTTAATGAGGTGCTCTCTATATATGGTTGAGACCAACTCAATATTCTGAGACAAGACCACAGATTCACTAAGTCTCTGTTGTAGAAAGAAGCATAGCAATGACCATGACTAAGGCAAGAGAGGGAAGGAATAATAAACTTATCTATCAACAAAAACAAAACATTAGAATATCAATAACAACAAAACAATAACTAAATAAATGAAATGTCAACAAAAGTAAAGGGCTAATCCTACCTGGGAGTCAGCTCTGAAAGTCAAGAAAACATACCTGAGCAACGACTGCCCGTGAGGTTCACACAGTCACTGCAGTTTAACCATCTCCATCAGCTAAATCCACTTGGAATACGTCAGCATCTTGGTGAGTTCTCCAAAACCATCAAATTAAAATATAAAAATTAAAATTTAAACCACAGTTTTCATACAAATATTGAAAGAACATGACAATTTTTTAAACTCAGTTAATGAAATAAGTAAAGTGATAAAGTAGGTTTTAAGAATATTTGAGGAATCGGGCATTTACAAGTACTAGTTTTAAATAAGATTAGAATAAGATTGTTAAAAATAAAACAAATCAATGGCATACAGAATGGTAAAACTATAACCTTTGGAATTCTCTTTCCAACTGGACAGAAGTGTGCACGTTGACATGTAACTGCTCAGTATGTGGGCTCTGAGCAATTAGAACACTTGTGTATTCACCTAGATAATTAATCTTCCAGTGTGTCTTTAAAAAAAGCCCCAGGATGGTATGTATACTCTGCTGTCTTATTTCCAAGTTTTTGATAACTTTGCTAAACACTGTAATTCAGTCTTTCTAGTTAGTATCCATTTGCATATGTTATTTTGAAAATAGTATGTAATAGACATTCTTTTTTAACTGACTAAAATTGGAATGTGTTTCTCAATATGTTCATTTTTATATTCTGAAATGATTACTTATATTATCTGATTGTTCAAGATTTCATCTTGTACACAAATCATTAAAAAAAACGGAAGAGTTTGAGACAAACTTTGCTTTAAATTTATTTCAATTTGAATTATCACAATTTTCTAACCCAAGAGACATCAATGTGTCCTTCTTGGGACATAAAAGTAATTACTGTAAAACCTATAAAAACAAAATTTACTGATCACACAATTTGATATACACACACAGTCTGCCAGAATCTTTGATATATATGTATATATGTAGATAACATTGATATATATCTAAATATATATCCAAAATTCTGGTAGATGTTATGTGTGCTTGTGTTAGTCACTCAGTTGTGTCCAACTCTTTGCCCACCAGGCTTCTCTATCCATGGAATTCTCCAGGCAAGAATACTGACATCATATGTACATGTTATTTAGATATGTAAGTATGATATATACATGCATCAATTATACATGTAAAATTAATTTTAATATATAAATTTAGGTGTTTAGTATAGTTCTATATATTTATATATCATCAATTTTGTGTATTCATATAAATTTAGTATATAGATTTAGTATATTTACAAATATATAAACTTAGGAGTTTCATGACATTATTTAATACTCATTATACATTTAACATTAACCTTCACTTTCATCATTTTCTTTCATTCAAAATATTGTAAATCAAATGTAGCCAAGAATTTTCAACTATTAAAGCACAATATGGTCACAAAAATTACTTTGTAAAGTAACTCCTCCTCTCATTGGTAAGTGTCTGTTTCTGTCATTTATGTCTAGGGTGTTTAAGAAACAGAGAAAGAGATAATCCCTGGAGGTACTACCCGTAATGAACATTTGACATGTTTCACATATCAGTTTCATTACTTTGTCAAGAACATTATTCTAAAACAATAGAATCCTGAAGACAATCTCTTGCCTCTTTAAAGAGAACAGATTCTGAGACAAAAAGAGCACACAGAGAAGGAATACTAATCTTTATTTCTATTTTAAACAGCAATTGTTTTCTCCTATCTCAAACTCACATGCATAGAAGGATGTGCTTCCATAAATAACTACTTTTTGGAAGGTGATTTCTGTATTTGTACTATTATCCTTTTATTCTTCCTGTTCATTTTATGAGAACTGAATAAACAAAAACCAAGTAAAAGTAAGGGAATTTTGTCTATCAATTTATATATATATATATTTGTTTGCATTTCAGGATAGAATGCCCATGGTTACTTCCTGAGAATAATGGGAAATTTGCTTTAGGCTGTATATTGGCCAGTAGTCACAAGTTTAGATGAGAGGGGAGAAGGTCTTTCCTGGTGGTCCAGTGGTTAAGACTTGGCACTTCCACTGCAGGGGCTGTGGCTTTGATGCCTGATTGGGGAAATAAGATCCCACATGCCACGTGGCCAAAAAAAAAGAGAAGAAAAGATAGATGAGGGAGGAGGAAAGAGGAGAGAAGTTATTAGTTAATCTCTTATGCCCTGGTAGAATTCTTAGAAAGATGGAGAGGGGGTCAGCTGGGCAGGGAAGAACACTTTATGTTTGATTCATAATAAATTGCTCTTTGAAGGTTTTATACAAATCAAAATTAAAAAGAAATGAAATAAACTAGATTAAATAAATTAGAGTTAGAGGTTTGCATGCTCTCCTATGGTTGGTGGAAAATTGCTTTTTCTAAGCAGTGCCGAGACTTTATTATAAGGTTGCAGAAAGCTCATTAGGCAAGACATTCTTGGAGTCTCTTTTTGGTTTATAGCAATTAGCTGTTTGAATGCAGCCTTATTTTGTGTAGCAATTAACTTTGTGGAAAAATCCCCTGTCAAATTATCTTTGGACAGTATTCATGAAACTATTGGTGATTGTTTTTCTATAACTAAGTCTTTGTTATACTTTGGCCCTTGTTGTTACAAAATGGTTTTTCCACATAAAAGAGCCAATTTCTCATTGTTATTGAAGTAAAGTCAGAGACTAGAAGGATGAGGATTACAAATGCATTATATATACATTTCCCTCCCTCTGGTGGGTTAGCTATGAAAAGCAATGTGGTAATCTGACTGCCACAAATTATCTTGTGACTTGTCATT